>NC_046156.1:169020900-169316557 GCF_011064425.1 Rattus rattus | reverse complement strand
CCTCTCTCCCCTACTTATTCAATATAGTTCTTGAAGTTCTAGAGCAATCAGACAACAAAAGGAGGTCAGGGATACAGATCGGAAAAGAAGAAGTCAAAAATATCACTGTTTGCAGATGATATGATAGTATATTTAAGTGATCCCCAAAGTTCCACCAGAGAACTACTAAAGCTGATAAACAACTTCAGCAAAGTGGCTGGGTATAAAATTAACTCAAATAAATCAGTAGCCTTCCTCTACACCAAAGAGAAACAAGCCGAGAAAGAAAATAGGGAAACGACACCCTTCATAATAGATCCAAATAATATAAAGTACCTCGGTGTGACTTTAACCAAGCAAGGGAAAGATCTGTACAATAAGAACTTCAAGACTCTGAAGAAAGAAATTGAAGATCTCAGAAGATGGAAAGATCTCCCATGCTCATGGATTGGCAGGATTAATATAGTAAAATGGCCATTCTACCAGCGATCTACAGATTCAATGCAATCCCCCATCAAAATACCAATCCAATTCTTCAAAGAGTTAGACAGAACAATTTGCAAATTCATCTGGAATAACAAAAAACCCAGGATAGCTAAAACTATCCTCAACAATAAAAAAGGACTTCAGGGGAATCACTATCCCAAGAACTCAAGCAGTATTATAGAGCAATAGTGATAAAAACTGCATGGTATTGGTACAGAGACAGACAGATAGACCAATGGAACAGAATTGAAGACCCAGAAATGAACCCACACACCTATGGGCACTTGATTTTTGACAAAGGAGCCAAAACCATCCAATGGAAAAAAGATAGCATTTTCAGCAAATGGTGCTGGTTCAACTGGAGGTCAACATGTAGAAGAATGCAGATTGATCCATGCTTATCACCCTGTACAAAGCTTAAGTCCAAGTGGATAAAGGACCTCCACATCAAACCAGATACACTCAAACTAATAGAAGAAAAACTAGGGAAGCATTTGGAACACATGGGCACTGGAAAAAATTTCCTGAACAAAACACCAATGGCTTATGCTTTAAGATCAAGAATCGACAAATGGGATCTCATAAAACTGCAAAGCTTCTGTAAGGCAAAGGACACTGTGGTTAGGACAAAACGGCAACCAACAGATTGGGAAAAGATCTTTACCAATCCTACAACAGATAGAGGCTTATATCCAAAATATACAAAGAACTCAAGAAGTTAGACAGGGAGACAAATAACCCTATTAAAAAATGGGGTTCAGAGCTAAACAAAGAATTCACAGCTGAGGAATGCCGAATGGCTGAGAAACACCTAAAGAAATGTTCAACATCGTTAGTCATAAGGGAAATGCAAATCAAAACAACCCTGAGATTTCACCTCCTCACACCAGTGAGAATGGCTAAGATCAAAAACTCAGGTGACAGCAAATGCTGGCGAGGATGTGGAGAAAGGGAACACTCCTCCATTGTTGGTGGGGTTGCAGACTGCTACAACCATTCTGGAAATCAGTCTGGAGGTTCCTCAGAAAATTGGACATTGAACTGCCTGAGGATCCAGCTATACCTCTCCTGGGCATATACCCAAAAGATGCCCCAACATATAAAAAGACACGTGCTCCCACACTATGTTCATCGCAGCCTTATTTATAATAGCCAGAAGCTGGAAAGAACCCAGATGCCCTTCAACAGAGGAATGGATACAGAAAATGTGGTACATCTACACAATGGAATATTACTCAGCTATCAAAAACAATGACTTTATGAAATTAAAGAGGCAAATGGTTGGAACTGGAAAATATCATCCTGAGTGAGCTAACCTAATCACAGAAAGACATACATGGTATGTACTCATTGATAAGTGGCTATTAGCCCAAATGCTGAATTACCCTAGATGCCTAGAACAAATGAAACTCAAGATGGATGATCAAAAAGTGAATGCATATCGCTCCTGAGAGACACAGCCAGAATACAGCAAATACAGAGGCGTATGCCAGCAGGAAACCACTGAACTGAGAACAGGACCCCCGTTGAAGGAATCAGAGAAAGAACTGGAAGAGCTTGAAGGAGCTCGAGACCCCATATGTACAGCTGCCAACCAAACAGAGCTTCCAGGGACTAAGCCACTACCCAAAGACTATTCATGGACTGACCCTGGACTCTGACCTCATAGGTAGCAATGAATATCCTAGTAAGAGCACCAGTGGAAGGGGAAGCCCTGGGTCCTGCTAAGACTGAACCCCAGTGAACTAGACTGTTGGGAGAGGGAAGCAAGGGGGAGGGTTGGGAGGGGAACACCCATAAGGAAGGGGAGGGGAGGGGATGTTTGCCGGAAACCAGGGAAAGGGAATAACACTCGAAATGTATATAAGAAATACTCAAGTTAATAATAATAAAAAAAATATAAAAAAAAAAAGATGTTGCTGAGAGCGATATATATTCCCTCCCCTCCCCCACTCCACTGCCCCTGGATGGGGCCTCATGGAACCTTTCAAAGGACTACACTAAATCACTCCGCTAGTCAGATGTGGCGGCTCACACTTGCAATCCCAGAACTCAGGAGGCTGAGGCAGAAGAATCACTGTAAGTTTGAAGTCAGATTGGACTTGGACTCAAAAAAAAATTTAAAACCACTTGCTATTCAAAAATACTTTCTCTAGATTTCTGTTTTACTCGCCACTTCTGGAAATCATTTATTTGTGTATTCAGCAAGTGTTTATGCAAGCTATGAATACCAGCTAGGCATTGTTGTGATATTAGAACTTATACTTACTTTATTATAATTTATTATGCTTATGATATAACGTGTATTATAATATATAACGCATTATACTTGTTATAATATTATGACCCATTATGATATTGGTTATGATACCTGCCTAGTTATATTGACAGTTCAGTTTAAATGCCCAGCTTTCTACAGATATGAGCTCTTTCTTCAATCTCCTGATCTGACAAAAACCTTAGAACATAATGCATGCTTAGCTCTCCCTTATCCATGTCTGAATTCCACCTTACTGACCTTTCTACCTTCTTCGTCTCTCCTCCTTCTTCTGTATCTTCAATCTGCTTTTTGATTTTTCACAAAACACTTTCAACAGCTGATAAGTTAAATGTACATCTCCTCTAGCATACAGGCTCATTCCACAGACAGGAGCATGTCCTAGCACCTAGAACTGACAGGCACATAAGTTGATCTTCATTAAGTGGCTGTTTGATCGATATATCCATAAATGGAGTAACTGTGGCCATGCACTATTAGCAGTTGGCTTTTTTGTTGTTGTTTGGTTGGGGGATTTTTTTGGTTGGTTTATTCTGGTTTTTTGGTTGGTTGGTTTTTGAGGGGTTTTTTTTTTTTCTGCTTTTTAATTGTTTTAAGATAGTCATGGTGATTATGCTGCTAAGTTTTACCTGTCAACTTGACACAACCTAGAATCACTTAGAAAGAGAGTTTCAATGAGGGATTGTCCGGATTGGGTTGGGCTGTGCTCATATCTGGAGTGAGGCCTTAGGTTGATCTTATCCATCAGTTGTATCAGTATAGGGAGACTTTGCTCACTGCGGTTGGCATTGTTTCCAAAGCAGCGGGTCCTGAACCAGGTAAGACTGGAGGAAGGGAGATGAGAGCAAGCACGAGCCTGTGTGCTCTTGCCTGAGGAGATGAAGCTTAAGTCCAGTCCCTCCCTTGGTGCATCTGAAATGAACTTGATAAAACTACAACACTGGCTCTCTCCCTTGAGAAACCTCCCCCTACTGAGCTTATTGTAATATAATCACCTTTTCTCTTTTCACAGTTTACATTTTTATTATTTCATTATTTACATTCCAAATGTTGCCACCCTTCCCAGTCCCCCCTCCCAAAGACTAAACCACCAACCAAAGAGCATACATGGGCTGGTCTGTGGCCCCGGGCACATATATAGCAGAGGACTCCCTTGTCTGGCCTCAGTGAAAGAGGATGCACCTAATCCTACAGAGGCTTGATGCCCCAGGGAAGGGGAATGCTGGGGAGGAAGGGGGAGAAGATAGACCTTATCTCTAAATATATAAAGCTAAGACATGAGCTGTTCGAGGACAGAGTAGAACATACAGTAAGTGCTGTCTGCACTCAGAGATACACAAAGGGGACTTTGTGACCTGTGAAGGGACAGGAGAGAATAGGGGAAAGTTAGAAATAGAATATTACTAAGTGCAATCCCCATATCACCTTGTTCATAGGGACTTAGTAGTTTGTTGTGTGCCTGTGTTCACTTACTTGAAGGAGAAACAGCCATGAAAGGGCTATGTAAGCATCACAAATTCTTACACTGTCCTATTGGTACACTAGAGTGGCAGACTATTTCTTTTTTTGCCTATTTTTAATATCACATCTTATTAATCCCTTGAGATTCCCATAAAACATATTCTGATTATATTCACTCCCAACTTCTCCCAGACCCATGTCTTCCTCCCTACCTCCCTCCAATTTATGATTTTGTTTTAAAGGAGACACTATCTTGAAGAAATTGTGCTCCTCTTCTGAGCCTTAGGTGTAGGGGACTGGGTTGTAGCTGTCTCTATGGGGGATAGGCACCCCAGAGTCAGTTGATCTCAATATGTCACTCCATGCCCAGTTGTGGTTTCTTTGATGAGGGGTGAGAGCAGCCCTTGCCTGTGGGAGTAAGGACGAGCATATAGTTCGCAGTTAAATCTGTAGAGGACAACAGTAGGTTCTCCAATAGGTTCCATGAATTTATTGCTTTTGAATTAATAACCTTACATCCACATAACTCATCCTCACTTAGGAAAGACTCCAGATCCTGCTTTCCCCTTGTCTTTAGATAGCTAATCTTTCACTGATTTAAGTTCAGTTGTACATAACTAAATGTTGATCACTTGTCTAATTTACCTTGAGCACAGGAAATATGCCTGCCCTCCCCCTACCTCCCCAGTTGAGCTAGTTGGCAGGAGCTGAGAGGAAGAATTTGAAAGCAGAAAATACTTGGGAGATAAATCTCTTTGAATAAATCTCCTCTGTATTTTTGAGGATTTATCCAAATATTCCACTCCCAGAAAAAGCTGTTATAATAATGGTGTGAACATCTAAGATAACCTTGTCTTAGCAAACGTTGTCATACCATCTTACCTCACACTTTCTGTATCTCTGCTGTCTAGTTCATGCTCTTCAGCCAAATATTCAAAATGTCAGCTCTAAGCACGCCTCTGAGCCTCCACAATGCGAAGGCTTTCATGAAGTCTCCTGCAAGCTAACTTCATCCCCTCTGGGATGATTTGATTGGCACATCCCCCAACATGAAATGCTCTCTTCATGGTTCTCTTGTACTCTCCTTACTAGCATTTCATAGTTCAACCAGGCTCTTTTCCCATGAGGCTTTTTAGGCAACAGTAAGGCCTTCTCCCTCTGGAGGACCAAAGCAGTTGCCTTTCACGCCACCCCAAACCATGGTGTCACTGGCAGTTAGTGAGAAGTGTGGAATCTCTGGGCCGAGGAAAGAATTCAGTGGGTAAGGTGCTTGCCATGCATATGTGAAGGCTACAGTTCAGGTCTCCAACATTCATGTAAGTGCTAGGCAGCCCTGCACCCTACCCTCGTGCCAGCACTTGAGAAGCAGAGACGAAGGATCCCCAAAGGAAACCGGCAAGCCAGATCAGGGAGCCAGCCAGATATGGGCTCAAGTGAGAGAGAGCCTGTCTAAATATAGAAAGTAGAGAGTGATAGGAGACAAAGTCAACCTCTGGCTTTCACACACAAATACACACATACACACACACACACACACACACATGCACTGGTGGGTACATGCATGCACATGTATACACACATATGTGCACTTGTGGGTATACACACATATACACATGTACACATATATACACATGTACACACATATGCACATGTACACATATACACACACAAGAGTAGAATGTTTGAGCTCTACTTCAGACTGTCAGTTGCAAGCTACATTCTAGCAAGCCCCCGGGAGGACTGTATATATGTTAATATTTGAAAAGCCCCATTATTATGATATAAGCCTGTACACTTTCTACACCGCCTTATAGCTTCTCTTGCTTTATGGCATGGAATTGTTTTACTTTTTCCTAATGCAACATTGCCTTTCACATTGATGTGTTCACAGCCCCTTCGCCTCTTTGAGAGCAAATGTGTGAGTCCGTTAAGAAATCCGACTAGGACATCTGTACTTAAGAACTTAAAGTCAGAATTTTTTCACATGCTGGAGAAGATACAAAAGGGTGCAACCCTGTGACATTCAGAGAGAAAGCAGAGGGCTCTCCATCATCTGAACCACCAGCAGAAACATCTGTGCTAAGCAAGGACCAGTGATAGAAAAGTGTGTTGGGGGAGGGGGTGTCAGAACCTAGGGACCCAGCCCCAGCATACCCTTAACAGGTAGCACATTCACTAGTAACATCCTGAACCTCAAAGAGACAGCCTCTGCCCTCCAGATCCATGTTCTCTGATACCATGAGAGTCATGATCTCTAGAGGAAGAAACAGGGAGCAACAGAGAAGACTCATGTTCCTTAATGTCACAGAGCAGTGTTTCTCCACCTTCCTAATGCTGCGATCCTATATGATTCCTCATTTCATGCTTACCTCCACTCATAAAATTATTTTTGTTGCTACATTGTGACTGTAATTTTTCTACTATGAATTGTGATGTAAATGTCTGTGTTTTTTGATGGTCTTAGGCAACCCTTGTGAGAGGGTCATTCTCACCCCAAAGAAGTTGTGACCCACATGTTGAGAACCCATGTCTTAGAGGAAGTGCAAGGGTTTAAACATCAAGGACTTTCTTTAGTAGTTAGATATGGGGCTAAGGGGTGGCTGGGAGATGTAATGTGGCTGAGGCAGCAATACTCAGGATGAATTGCTCGCTCTCTCTCTCTCTCTCTCTCTCTCTCTCTCTCTCTCTCTCTCTCTCTGTATTCATCCATGTCTGTATGTATACATGCTTCTGTCAACTTTAAATTTCAAATTTTTATTTGAGAAAAGCTGAAGGATGATGTCACCTTTTGCTAACATATACTTATTATTATAACATACATTGCCACCATCACTTACTTTGCATGTCTGTTTTTCATTTTCTTCCTCCCTCTCTTCCCTTTCTCCTTCTCTGTAACTGTGCTCTATTTGTACATAACTATCTGATTATCTTTAACAATTTGAAAATAATTTGCATGTGTCATATCTCTTTACCCCTCTTCATTTCAGCATGAAATTTTCTGAGATAGGTCTAACTACACAGCCCAGGCTGCCCTGTCACAATCCTCCTGCATCAGCTTCCAAAACACTGGGACTATACATGCCTTCCACCTTACCTATCTTCAGTGTGTATTTGTCCTTCATAATCATGTTCTCTATAGCTTGAAACATTCTACCTTCCAGAGCTTTCCCTCAGTGACTGCATCTGTCTTGCTGCTATTGCAGCACTAAGATGACTACATCCCTCCTAAGGGAGCAACCTTGGATGCAATGCCCTACAGTGGGGAGAGGGAACCTGCAGAGCGCCCTCCAACAGAAAGACAGGGCATGAAGTGACGGATGGGGTTGCCATCCCACAGTCGAAAACTCTGACCCATAGTTTTGTTCCTGTCTGAAAGAACTGCAGGAACAAAAATGGAGAAGAGCCTGAGGAAAAGGAGGTCCAGCAAGAGGCCCAAATTGGGATCCAGCTCAAGGGGAGGCCCCAAGGCCTGACACCATTACTGAGGCTATGGTGTGCCCACAAGAAGGGCTCTATCATGACTGCCCTCCCAAAGACCCAATAAGCAGCTGAAAGACTCAAATGCAGATTTGTGCTCCCAATCAATCAACAGAATCTGCTGACCCCTATGGTTGAATTAGGGAAAATCTGGAAGAAGTTGAGGAGGACGACCCTGTAGGAGGACCAGCAGACTCAACTAATCTGGACCCTGGAGATTGCTCAGACTCTGCACTACCAACCAGGCAGCATACACCAACTGAGCTGAGGCCCCCCAACACTTATACAGAGAGGACTGCAAGGGTCTGGACTCAGTCAGAGAAGATGAGCCTAACCCTCAAGAGGCCCCAGGGAGTAGGGAGGTCTGGTGGGGTGGGGATGAGGGATGGGAAGGGACACAGTCAGAAGGTGGACCAGGAGGGGGATAAAATCTGGAGTGTAAAAAAAAAATTTGAACAGAGAAAAACAATCAAATTGTGCACATGAACAGTGAGAGTCGACTCAAGTTTTGGTCATCATGGAGTCTTTTCCTATCTCCAGAGCTTGTAGGACTTTACAAGATTCTGTGTCAAACAAAGGATTCTGTGTCCACAAAACCACAATGTTTTCTGCTTGAACTATGAATCACAAAACGGATTTAAACAAGTGACCCCAAAAATTTCACCAGAGAACTCCTTTATACCTGATAAACAACTTAAGAAAAATGTCTGGATATAAAATTAACTCAAACAAATCAGTAGCCTTCCTCTACTCAAAGGATAAACAGACTGAGAAAGAAATTAGGGAAACAACACCCTTCGCAATAGTAACAAGTAACATAAAATACTTCAGTGTGACTCTAACTAAGCAAGTGGAAGATCCATATAACAAGATCTGAAGAAAGTCTCTGAAAAAAGAAATTGAAGAAAATCTCAGAAGATGGAAAGATCTCCCATGCTCATGGATTGGCAGGATTACTATAGTAAAAATGGCCATCTTGCCAAAAGCAATCTACAGATTCAATGCAATCCCCATCAAAATTCCAACTCAATTCTTCATAGAGTTAGAAAAAGCCATTTGCAAATTCATTTGGAAAAAACAAAAAAACCCAGGATAGCAAAACCTACTCTCAACAATAAAAGAACTTCTGGGGGAATCACCTTCCCTGACCTCCAGCTGTATTACAGAGCAATAGCGATAAAAACTGTATGGTATTGTTACAGAGACAGGCAGGTAGATCAATAGAAGAGACCTGAAGATCCAGAAATGAACCCATTCACCAATGGTCACTTGATCTTTAACAAAGAAGCTAAAACCATCCAATGGAAAAATGACAGCATTTCCAACAAATGATTCTGGTTCAAATGGAGGTCAGCATTTAGAAGAATGCCAATCGATCCATTCTTATCTCCTTGGACAAAGCTCAAGTCCAACTGGATCAAAACCTCCACATAAAACCAGTTACACTGAAACTAATAGAAGAGAAAGTGGGGAAGACAAACACATAGGCACAGGGGAAAATTTCCTGAACAGAACACCAATGGCTTATGCTCTAAGATCAAGAATCTACAAATGGGACCTCATAAAATTTCAAAGCTTCTGTAAGGCAAAGGACACTGTGGTTAGGACAAAACGGCAACCAACAGATTGGGAAAAGATCTTTACCAATTCTACATTCAATAGAGGGCTAGTATCTAATATATACAAAGAACTCAAGAAGTTAGACTCCAGAGAACCAAATAATCCTATTAAAAGGACTAAACAAAGAATTCTCAACTGAGGAATATCAAATGACTGAGAAGCAACCAAAGTAATGGTCAACATCCTTAGTCATCAGGGAATGCAAATCAAAACAACCCTGACACCACACCAGTTAGAATGACTAAGATAAAAACCTCAGGTGATAACAGATGATGGCGAGGATATGGAGAAAAAGAAACATTCCTCCATGGTTGGTGGTACAACCACTATGGAAATCAGTATGGCAGTTCCTCAGAAAATTGGACATAGTGCTACCTGTGGACCCAGCTATACCACTCCTGGGCATATACCCAAAAGATACTCTAACATATAACAAACTCACATGCTCCACTATGCTCATAGCAGCCTCATTTATAAGAGCCAGAAGCTGGAAAGAACCCAGATGTCCTTCAACAGAGGAATGGATACAGAAAATGTGATGCATTTACACAATGGAGTGCTACTCAGCTACTAAAAACAATGACTACCTGAAATTCTTAGGCAAACGAATGAACTAGAAAATATCATCCTGAGTGAGGTAACCCAGTCACAAAAGAACACATATGGTACGCACTCACTGATAAGTGGGTATTAGCCCAAAAGCTTGGAATACCCAAAATACAATTTACAGACCATATGAAGTTCAAGAAGAAGGAAGACCAAAGTGTGGATGCTTCAGTCCTTCTTAGAAGGGGGAACAAAATACTCACAGGTGGAAATACAGGGACAAACAGTGGAGCAGGAACTGAAGAAAAGAGTTATAGAAAGGACTAAAGTAGTTAAAGGGGTTTGCAACATCAACCAACTAGAACCCCCAGAGTTCCCAGGGACTAAACCACCAACCAAAGAGTACAAATGGAGGGACCCATGGCTCCAGACGCATATGTAGCAGAGGATGGCATTGCCTGGCATCAATAGGAGTTGAAGGCCTTGGCCCTATGAAGGTTTGTTTCCCCAGTGTAGGGGAATGTCAGGGTTTTGAGGTGGGAGGGTGAATGGGAGAGAGAGTAACTGGGAAAGGAGATAGCATTTGAAATACAAATACATAAGCTATCTAATAAAAAGAAAACAACTGGCCAAATAAGTGAGTAAAGCATACAGTTTTATTCAATATAATACATGAGAAGATTCTGCTATAAAAAACATTGTGTAGTAAATGGAAGAGTGGGAATTGGGAAAGAAATTTCTAACAGACATCTATAAGAACATATCAAATATATGGAAAGGTGCTTGAATATTGATTCAGGAATATTTCTTCCTGTTCTTTCTCTTTCTTCTCTCTATTATTTATTAAATGTTCATTGGTAACCTACATTTGGGAATTGATAGTCAGCTCTGCTACGTTCACATCGTAAGAAGTCTTCTCAAAATTATCTGTTGAGCTGCTATAATGCAGAAGGCCACAAATCAGGTGTCACAGTATTGTCTGGCTTGGATGACTCTGTGGTGTGTGTATGTGTGTGTGTGTGTGTGTGTGTGTGTGTGTGTGTGTGTGTGTGTGTAGGCCAGATGTTGACAATCACTCTCTAACATTACTTTTTTAGCTATGGTTTCTCAGTGAGTCTGGGATCATCCATTTTCCTGGATTTGCTGGCCAGTCTCTATCTTCCCAGCAGTGTGATTATTTAAAAAATAAGAATAATAATTCCTAGCATAGTTGGTGTAGAGATTAACTAATAAATTATGCAAAGAATTAAGCATAGTGCCTGGAACACTGTAAACAAATGCTTAGTAAGTACGCCATCACCACCACCATTTTTCTCTGCAGATGATTTGAATTTATTTACTGTCTCTAGACCGTCCATCTCCTTTTTATTTCTTCATAAAGTTTTCACCTTTGCATCTAGTACAATATTCCTCAATCCTATTAGCTTCATTCCTATAAGCAAAAAGCTTCTCAGGATTTACCCCTAGAGGTCTGCTACCATTGCCATGGCAATATTTAAATAAAATATTTAATTTGACTTTTCATTTCACTTTTAAACTTTGTAGAGCTGGCAGAATGGAATAGTATCCACCAGTTCCATCCCATGGTATGACACCAACCCTGTATCATTCTTCTTATTCTCAAAGACTTCATCAGAGATGAACAAGCCTCAACATAATTTTCAAAATATTTCAAAGGTGGTAGAAAAATAAAGAATGATGTCACAAACATGACAGTTGGTATGGAGGGCAGATGCTTAACTCTTTCTGACTCCTTAGTGAAGCCCCTTCTACTGGCCAGTCCTTCCACTCACTTGAAAACTGTCCTATGCTCATCATAATGACCCCATGCCAAAATCCTTTACAATTTCATCTTCCCCATTAAAATTCCCACTAGCTTGAAACTAAGATCTCAAGGACCATTTTTTAAAGAATAAGAGTAGGTCGAATTAGTCCATGTCTAGAATAAAAAATGGCTGCTGACCCAAGGTACTAGCTTGTTCTATTTCTAGTTCCTCTTGTTTCCATTCCATTCCCTAGTTGGGTAACAAAAAGCATGAAAGAATTTATCAAGAACAGCCAATGTCCTCCTAGAAGACCTCCATTAAACTCTTGAGCTGGTTACCCCTAAGGGATACAGTCTCAAAGGTGGAATTCCAGTGTGACTGGCCAGAGTGTATGTGTGTTTGGAGCAGGGGGAAGTGGGGATGCTTGCCTGGATGCGAACAATTGCTCCTCACATAGCTCTTTGGAAAGTATGGATTTTTCGCATCTTAAGTGGTCTTAGGGTAGACCCTATCTATGAAGAGAAAATTTCAAGCCTGTTACATGTATTGCTGAGGCACATAAAGGTCTTTTGCAAGTATATAAGTGTCCTTTTTACAGTAAGCGCTTGTGTTAGGGAAGACATAATTTAAAATAAAATGTAGACATATCGAATGGTTGTGAAGTTTCAACATGGAGTCTACGCCGTTGGCATCTTTGAGAAATAAAGCTTAATCCAAGATGATTTGAGAAGATGAATCAGAGGTTAAAGAACACTAAATAAACACTTCTGCTGTCTAAAGTGAAATTGCTTTTGGGCATTCCTCCACCCATAAAGAAGCAGGAGACAAGATTAATGTTTGTTTGACATTCTAACTATTAGGTATAAAGTTTAGTCCTCAGTGAGGAAAGGGAATCACTTGTAGTTTCAAAAACGGAGGACAAAAAGCTTTCAGCTGAAGGAGGAAAAGTTGAGCCTAGACATTAAGAAAAAGAATGTACTCATGAACAAGACTCAGAATATTCATGTAGGTGTCCAGAAGAGGTCAAAGGAGCTGCTATGTAAAAAGGGAGGTGTGGGTGTGGCCTCATTAAGATGTCACAGAAGTAAAAGCAATGACTTGAAAGTTCAAGTAGAGACAACATCTGTTTCAGATTCTATGGAAACTGGACCAGAAAATAGATCATTTAATAACAAGCCATATCTGAAGCTTCAGATAAAGAGAAAATCCTGGATGACTGCCATACTTAGGCTCAGCTGTTAATTTGAAACAAACCTAGAGAAGTCACCTGGAAAGAATGAACTTCAGTAAAGAATCATTTCCATCAAATTGTCCTGTGGGCATGTCTGTGGAGGCATTTTATTGAATGCTGATTGATGTAGGAGGGCCCAGCCCACTGTGGGCAGTAACATCCCTATGCAGGTGAACCTCGGCTGCATAATACGGGTAGCTAAATGTGAGTGTGAGAACAAGCCAGTGTGCAGTGTTCCTCCATTGTCTCCCCATTCATTTCCAACTTCTGTGACCTGCCTTGTGTTTCTGCCTTGGCTCTCCTCAGCTATAGACCCTAACGTAAAAGGTGAAGAAAACACTTTCGTGCCCAAGTAGATTTGTCCAAGTGCTTATCACAGAAACAGAAAGCAAACTAGAAAAAGGACTCTCCCCCTTCATACTGATATCTCAAAAGCTTCCATAAATACACTAAGATAAACATATTATATCAGAGTGAGAAGGATCAAAGGTGGGCACAAGAGATCCAAAACTTCAAGCACATAAACACATATTTCTAGTTCCTTGAAGCCTTACAGTCCAACAGTAATTTATGAACTGGAAGAGTACTTCATGGGAAAGTCAAAGGTCAGGCATCTGTACACATATACAACAGGTCAACTTTTCAAGGAAAATTGAAAGGAAAATCAAAACCATTGAAATGCCAGTTTATAAACATAAAGTGACACTGTTTCTTTCACAGGTCCCTTAAGGTTAGCAGGACATATTCCAGATTATACTTTTGAAAATATACAATTTTGAAAGAAACCTACTAAACCTGCATCTTGTCCTTTGATCCAGAAAAATAAAAGTCTAACTTATGCCTTCTAGCTTGATGTTTTAAGCCATCTAGCATCCTACACATTAACTAAATGATCTAATCTAAAACAAAAAAAAAATTCAGCAATTAGTTGTTTGTGTGGACACATGGCATTGTTTGACTGAGTTAGCCAATCATTTTTACATTGTTCTCCAGTTGCTTTGCAAGACAGGTGTATCTAATAGTCCCGCATCTCAAACATCCCCTACCTCATTGCAGATATGGTGATTTGCTTCACCTGACTGGCTAGATCCAGAACATTTTCCTTTCTCTCCTCTCTTGATGTATTTCCCTTCCACTCTAAAAGAGAATGAGCATCCCTGGGAGTAGAAACCTTTGATAATTTAAAGAACCCTCAATGTTCTAGTTAGTCTGCTTGTATTATAAATCATTGCAAACTTGAGTGACTTAAAACTATAAACGTTTCTTATTTCTTGCAGGTTCTGTAACTCTGCTTAATTGATCCATACAGCTCAGGTTCTCTCAGGAGTCTTATAAGCACTGAAAGGTCTACTTTCAAAGGTAGTTTGCTCGCTTTAGTGTCAAAATAATGCTACCCTTTGCCTGAGGTCCCAATTTCTTTTTATATGGATATCTACACAAGCCTACTCCAATATGCTCAAAATATCAGAGCCAGATCCCTCCAAAGCAGGTTAGCTAAGATTTTAGAGTCATCTCTGCCATATTCCATTGGTCACACAAGGCCAGCATGGATTCAGTGAGAGGAAATACAAGAACCACATGAATAATAAGAAGCTTAGACTGATAGGGTCCACATCAGTAGCTAGTCACAATTCTCAAGGGTGGATAAGGTGCCAATATTACATTTATAATTTGTACAATGAATACATAATTCATTGAACACGAAAGTTACCATAGCACCTAAGTTAACTCATCTTTTGTAGTTTTGTATAAGCAACCAAGGTCTTTCTTCTTATGGGTCTTGGAGATCTTTTCCTTGGTAAGGCTGTTAATGTTGAAAGTAACTATGTTTACATTCATGAGGGCATTTTTGGTGGTTATAGCCTCCATAGCACTCTGGTCAGCCCTTTCTGAATTTATTTATTGAATGAACATTTCTTAGCTACTTACTGCATCCTGGGGATACACTGGTGAAGTAGATAGCCAAGATCCGTAGTCAAATGAGCATACTACAGGAAAACAACAGTAAAGAGAGACAAATCAATATGGAAATGTCATATGATTCATATTCTAGCAGAAAAACTGAGGATGTGGTAGAGCACATTTCTAGATAAGCAAGGCCCAAGCTCAGGCTCCAGCACCACAACTTAAGAAAGGAATGGAGGGGAAGGAGGTAGGAGGGGAGGAGGGAAAAGAGGAGGGAGAGGAGGAGGGAGAGAGAAAACTTAAATGCAACAGCTTCGTAGGTAGGAAATAGCTTGGAATTGTGGTTCATTTGGACTGGTGGGTTGAGTAAGTTTTCTCTAAGATGGCGGCCAAATCCCGTGTGAGTAGAAGGCATATGGTTGAGAAGAAGGTGAGCATTCTAGGCAGAATGAACAGTAAATCCAAGATCCTTGGAGGAAGTACAAGCTTGGCTCACATTAAGAACAGAAAAGATACAAAAGGTGAAGAGAGTTGTCAAGATTGAGAGACGAAGATGCAGTCATATAAGCAGACAGAAAGCAAAGGTTGTGTGCATCTGTCCACTAGGGCAACTCGTTTGGATCTTATTCCAATGTCCTTACCTTATGCCAACTGTTTATCTCTTCCATCTTTTATTATTCTTTGCTTTCTCTCAGTAGAGTTTTTATTGGGCTCTTTTTGCCTCTTCCTTACAACGCAGGATACATTCCCTATTCCCTGGAAGACAGACTAGGTTATTTGACTGAGTATTCAAGTAGATTTGAACAGATTGACCTAGACAGAAGTCTTTGTCAATGCAAGACCTTAAACTCCCTCATCTTCCTTTATGGCAGCCAAGGTTGCATGCCTGAATGTTCGTCGGCTGGAAAAATGCTGAAGCCTTCTTCAGACTTGGCTCTTAAGAACAAAGCAGGTTCAAGAAACAAAATTATGTACCTCAGTCACTGAGATGTTGGGCTTGTTAACAGAACACACCCTCACTGACTCTGACTAATATACCTCCAAAATGTTCTGTGGTGAAAAATAAGTTCTAAACTGAGTCACTGCCAGTCCAGGAAAATCAATTTTATAGCCCCTGATGATTACTCCTATGATATAAATTCAGTCAATATTCTTTCATACATTTGGTTTCTCTAAACAATTTTTATTCTCATTTCTCTTCCCAGCTTCAGTCACTAGCAGATATGAATCATTGTCAGCACTTGCTAATAAATCAAAAAACTAACATAAAGTTCTTGCGTTCAGAAAGAGGAGTACAATCCATTGTTTTCATTTTGAAGGTGGAGAGAAGTCTAGCTCACAGACTGCTGTCATGCAGATTGGAAGAAGGATTTCACCACGGGGAATAAGGCATGAAGATGCCGACACCACTTCTATACTCGAAACAACACGGAACACCCAAGGGAGAGCTGAACTCGTTTATCCTATTTCCCTTCTCAAATCCATATACAAGGATACACATGTAAACTTTGCCAGCTCCCTTTAAGTTCATTACATCCATCCTATTTGTTTACAAACCCCATCAAAAAAGAAAATCTTCTCCATCTATGTTCCATGGGGATGCTTTTGCCAGGAGTGAATTGTAACTGGGACTTTTACACAAGACAAGTAAGCTTAGAAAAACTTAATTTCTTTCAAATGTTCTCCTTGGATCATGCTACTTCTGCCAGGCACAACATTCTTTAAGCCATTTCCAATTCCTCTGATCAAACAGGCTCACTAATACCTGGGGCTTGGTCTCCTCCAAAAGATCTGCTTGACTAAACCATCTGTTAAAGCTCCCAGGTCGCTTCTACTTAGTGAGACTCACGTGCCATATGGAATGCATTTTCACCCTCCGAACCATGGCTGAGACATCTTATTGGATCAGCTTACCTCCATCACAAATGATATTTTCAAACACAGTTTCCTTTTTGGAGAACTCAGCCTCACGCTGTAACAGAACTGTTTTTAAAGTTATCTATCTATAAAACAGACATGAAATGGGAGTCTTATTTTGAGTTTAGCATCCTAAGCCTGCAGGATGCTGAAGGGATGTTAAGTAACCAAAAAAAAAAATCCATCATTAAAACGTTCAGGTAGAGCTAACCACTCACAAATATCAAGTCTATGAGCAGCTTCTGGTGCTCCCATTAGCTGTGTGTTTTTAGGAAAATGTATCCACATCATTTACTCTCAAATGGAACAAATATTGGAATGGCCTTTATCTATGATTGTCCTAAGATGGGAGCCATGATTGGCTACCACGGTCTCTGCTTAAACAAGTTAGCTCTTCTGTATTCCATGGCCGAAGGGTAGGAACACTACCCCCTCATTTATCACATAATAAATAAAACAATAAATGTCCACATACACCACAAGTGTTTTGCACATTGACTATTGTTCCTAACATTGAATTTTACTAAGAGTATTAGTTCATAGAGTAATAAATAAACACAATAGGTAAATCTTCTGATATCATATATTCCTTCTTGAGGAATGAAGGAAATGTGGCGGGTGCTTTCATGAATCATCCAGACTATGTACCTTCATATCTTAGTATGAAGAACTCTCATAGAAGATGACTCATTTGATTCTCAGAACTCTGTGAAGCAGATTTTGGTTTTGCCATTTAGCAAATCTCAAGCTCACAGTAACAAAATGGACTCCTCAACTAAGATCATCCAGACAGGAAGTTTATATCCAGAGCCTGAATCCAGATTCTAAGACTTTTCTCTTTCTGTTTACCATTTCCCAAAGCCTGGGAGAACAGAGATGGCCACAAATAATTATTCTCTTAGAATATTAAAGGAAGGAAATGTAGAGTAGAAAATTCTCTGACCATTCATCTATATAAATTCTTAGCAGTGTAAATGTAGTCAGAAAACTTTTTATTGCCAACTCTCACCAACAACTACAAGCATATTTTATGTGTAATATTTGGTGTGTACATGTGTGTATATATATTTGTGTCATATATATGGTACGTAACAATAAATATGTAGGTACACATACAGTAGCTCCAAAACTCTCCCACTATCGGTAGCATCTGAAATAGTAAAATACTAGCCACTGAAGCAGTTCAGTGCACAGATTGCTCTTCCAGAGGATCCAGGTTTAACTCCCAACATTCATTACCATGTATACCTCTAGTCCAAGGGCATCTGATGCCCTCTTCCAGCCCCCGCAGGCACTGAACGTGTGATGCACAGATACACATGCAGACAAAAACACCTATTTCACATTAAAAACTAAAGAGAAAAGAGAAGAGGTATCCTTAAATATAAAAACTAAAATAAAAGAGCAAAACACTCAGGAATAAATTTAACAAGTTGATGTGTGAGATATGTATACTGTAAGAATGCTGAAAATATGTATACTGTAAGAATATAAAGAAATACTGAAAAAAATCACCTGGTGTTTATGGATTGGAAGAGTTTGAGCTGTCAAAAAGACAATATTCCCAAAGCAACCCACAGAATAACTCCTGTTTCTTCTACATACCTGTTTTTGCAAAAATTGGGGGGGGGGATCACTCAGAATTATAAGATAACACTAAGAGCAAAAGCAATATTAAGTAAAATGAACAAAGTTGAAGTATTCAAACTTGCCAACTTTAAAGCGTATTGTAAGGCTACAGTAAACAAAAAGAAAAGTGATCTAATTGGCACAAATTTAAACAGACGAACAGAATAAAATTTACAGTCAAAACACAAACATTTCCACTAAATGGATTTTCAGCAATCATACCAAGAATTATTCAGCTTGGGGAAGAACAGTCTCTTCTTAGGATGGTACTGGGACAACTAACTATCTACATGGCAAAATGAAATTAAACCTACAACACAAACCAAATTGTTTGGAAGTTGGAATGAAAATCCGTTTCTTCCTCTACCCCAAATCCACATACTAAAGCTATAATCACAAAGTGATGGCATTTACAGATAGGTCTTCCTGGGTATGTGGGGAGAGGAAATAGGTTTAGCCATGAGGACAGGGCCATTATGATGGCATTGGAACCCTTATAATAGAAGATACCAGAGCTGTCCGTCTCAGTTTCCCTCTGCTCTGAAGACACAGCAAGGAGGATCCAGGATGTACAGGATCCAGGGAGAGGAGCCTAGTCAGAAATTACCCATACTATCACCATGATACTAGGGTGCCTTCTAAAAGTGTAAGAAGGAAACTTCTTTTACCAGCCTACAGGATTTTGTTATGAAAACCTTTGCAGACTAGCAGGCATTAACTTAAAGGGGATCGAAGACCAAACATAAGAACTGAAATTGTAAATTTTTTGGCTTTTTATTGTGGTCAATGCTATTTTTGAGAAAAGGTCTCATATAGCCCAAGCTGGCTCATAAACCTAATATGTATCTGAGGAGGACATTGACCCTCTGATTCCTGGGGTCTAGGAATCTGAGGAGGACATTGACCCTCTGATTCCTGGGGTCTAGGATTATAGGCACACATCACTATGGCTAGCAAAATGATCAATAACATTCTGAAAACAAAAAAAAGGATAAATTTTTGTGGCTTTGCATTTATAAGTGGTTTCTATTTTTTAATTTTTTATATTTTTATATATAAGTACACTGTATATTCATATACACTGTATATGTATATTCACTGTATATGTATATGTATATGTATATGTATATGTATATGTATATGTATATTCAGACACACCAGAAGAGGACATCAGATCTCATTACAGATGGTTGTGAGCCACCATGTGATTGCTGGGATTTGAACTCAGGACCTCTAGAAGAACAGTTAGTACTCTTAACCACTGAGCCATCTCTCCAGCCCGGTTTCTTTCTTTTTTTTTAAGACTTTATTTATTTTATACATATGAGTGCTCTATTTACATATATAGCTGTGTGACAATAGAGGGCATTAGATCCCATTATAGATGGTTGTGACACCATATGGTTGCTGGGCATTGAACTCAAGACCTTTGCAAGAGCAGACAGTGCTCTTAACTACTGAACCATCTCCCCAACCCAAGTAGTTTCTTTTTTTTAAAGGTCCACTCCAGCCAGGTGTAGTGGTACACACTTTTTTTTAAAAAATTATGTAATGTATATGAGTACACTGCAGTTGTCTGCAGACACACCAGAAGAGGGCATCGGTTCCCATTACAGACGGTTGTGAGCCACCAAGTGGTTGCTGGGAATTGAACTCAGGACCTCTGGAAGAGCAGTCAGTGCTCCTAACCGCTGAGCCATCTCTCCAGCCCCTGAGTGGTTTCTTAAGTACAACAATAAAAGTACATGCAGAAAAAGATGGTAATAATTGACAAAATTGGGCTTCATCAAAAATTTAGATAATAGTATCAAATGATACTATAAAAAATAAAAGATAAGCCACAAAATAAGCAAAATCATGAATACAAATTATTTGATAAGGGAATAGTTTCCAGAATAGAGTTCTATTCAACTGCAATTTCTAGCTTCAGTTTCCTGACGTGAAAATGCTCACGCCGATTTCATCTGTCTTTTGTGGTCTTTTCCCTCTTTATAAAGTTTGTCTTACTGAGTGGTGAGAGTTACAGGTTTGGCTCCTATAGACTCGTGTGTTTGAGTGCCTGGCCCATGGAGAGTGGCACTATTAGGAGGTGTGGCCTTGTTAGAGGAAGTGTAGGGGTAGGCTTTGAGATCCCTATGCTCAAGTTCAACCCAGTGTGGAAATGCATTGTCCCCCTGGCTGCCATCGGACAAAGATTTAGAGTTCTCAGCTCCTCCTCCACCTCCACGTCTGCCGCACACTGCCGTGCTTCTTGTTGTGATGATAATGGACTAAATCTCTGTGTAAGCCAGACCCAGCTAAATGTTTTCCTTTATAACAGCTGCCTTGGTCATGGTGTCTCTTCACAGCATTAAGACTCTAAGTAAGATACCTGCCTGCAGTGATGTGTAGAACTTGTAGCTTTGTAGAATTTGTCTTATCTTCGTCTACCTTTTCATCTTGAAATTCCCTTTTCACCTTCCTATTTCATCAACTTCCAGAATACTTAGCTTGTGTCACCTCAGTAGCGTTTGCAGTTGAACTAAGTGAGTTGCTCAGCAAGCCTCAGAGAAAAGCCAATTGCACCTGACTACAGCCTGTCCCTCAAGCTTGGCATCAGACAATGGGGTTTTCCCAGGGCAGTGAAAGAGAGACTAATGGAGAGATATGGATGTAAGAACCAGTTCACAGGGGTGTGTGTGCATGCATGCACGTGCACACATGCATGGTTTATAAACATATGTTTAGGACAGAAAGGTTCTTTTGGCTCGGGGTTTGCAGGTACAGTTCATCATGACAAGGACAACATGGCAGTGGGAGCAGCTTGCTGCCTATAGAGGGAGGAACCTGAGGCTCTGGCTTAAACTCTACAGAGCAATGCCAATGCTCACCGGAGTCTGTCCTTCTGAAGTCTTTGTCATTAGCATATACTAACAAATAGAATTATGGGTTTCATTATGACATCTTCATACAAGTATATAAAGTTTGGATGATATTCCCCTCCCACTACCCTCTGGCTCTCGGGGGGGGGGGGTTGTTGTCATGGTTTTGTTTTGTTTTATTCCTGATGATTATTTTAAGAGATTTCACATTAACTAAACTGACTTCCCAATCCCAGGATAACAACCTTGTCTAACGTAGTGTGACAAGCTGCCATGGCATGACTGACATGGGAACACGACAGGTGCTCACACGATGTGACAATCTTTGGTTCTACTTTGTAAGCCATTGAGGAACCAGCAAGGTCTGGTTTGAGAAGGCTGCCTGGCCCAGCAGCTTGTCCTTAGGGGCCACAATAGGTGAGAACCTACCAGTCCCCTAGGTCTGTGTGAGCTAATCCTCACAGTCACCAACTCCACTTTGATCTACTCTTAACCTGAGAGAAGAGATGGGGTCCGCCCTTTGACCCATATCCCAGTCCATCTACACGAGTCTCCTCCAGCTGTGATGAATAACTGTGTACCTTTTAGCTTTGGCTTTTCCACCATTTCCACAGGAAGATGCCCAGGCTCGAAATATTTACCACTTTGCAGCCTGGATCTCAGTGGGACACTCTCCCATGCCAAGTTTGGAGGCGATAGTAAAGACTGCATTAGGGACAGTTATCTGCCAGCTAGCCATTACCTCTGGTCTGACCCGAATTCACAGACGGCATAGTTACTCAACAACTTAATCAATGAACCCCTTTGGCTTTAGGGTGGCAGAGGCCAAGAGCTCCATCAAAGAAGCCTATGTGCTTTCGGCAACTCAGAAGATTCTAGTTGTTTTCAGCAGGCCTGAGAGATTAAAATAAACAAATAGGAAAATGTCAGGTTGCCCTCACATTTCTTCAGAGACTTGGTGCCAGCCAGGGCCACTGCCGACAGACTGCCCCCACAGAGACTGCGGTGGTGCCCGTCAGGCCAACCCATGCAACCAGAGCTCTCCCTGCACTAAGTGCCTGCCCTTCTCGCCTCACTCCAGTCTGCATTTCTAAAAATTCATAAAATACCCATTGCTTACCAACTGAATGAGAGTCCTCCGATCCATCTCTCCTGGCATAGAACCCATCTAATTTGAGGCTGCCATTGGCAGCCCTTGGGCGTATTAATGCTTTCAAAAGTGTTTGAAAACAAAACCTTGGCTGTAGAGTCCAGCGATTGTTTTTACTAGCAGCTGTCAAAGGGTTGTGGACTTGCCTGGGTGGCAGCAAACGCCAGGCCTAGACACGAGTGGGGTCCCCACAATGGCATTCCTGGGCAAACATGTGACCTGTCTGTGTGCCCTCAGCCTTTATGCCCTTGTGGGACTTTTTTTTTTAAGCTCATAAACAAGTTTGGCTGCCAGACAGCTCACAGAAAACAGGCTGCTCACGGAGTGACTGACTGTCCAGCCTAAGGGCTCTACTTACAGGACCCCTAGCTAGATATTTTAGGTCTCTCCTTAAGATGTACAAAGCTTCTGAATTACAGGGGGATAGAACAGTTCTAAATGCTTATTTGGTTAGATTTAAATGCCAGCTGTTGTTGGAACTAGTGTTCCGATAAGCCCGTATAAAAGACATACAACCCAGATATTTTAGTTATAACCCAAATGCCTAGATTGGGCAGATCTGGGGCTATTCTAACATTCCCCAGCTATCAAGCCCCTTGTTACTTGGTGTTTCTCCTGGCCATGTCGTTCTAGTCCATGGCATGGTGGCTTCCTCCTCTCCATCCATTCCATCCTCTTCTCTTCTCTTCTCTTCTCTTCTCTTCTCTTCTCTTCTCTCCTCTCCTCTCCTCTTCTCTTCTCTTCTCCTCTCCTCTCCTCCTCTCCTCTCCTCCTCTCCTCTCTTCCTCCTCCTCCCCCTCCTCTTCTTCTTCTTCTTCCTCTTCCTCCTCCTTCTTCCTCCTCCTCCTCTTCTTCTTCTTCTTCTTCTTCTTCTTCTACTTCTTCTCCTTCTTCTTCCTCTCTCTCTCTCTCTCTCTCTCTCTCTCTCTCTCTCTCTCTCTCTCTCTCTCTCTCTCTCTCTCTCTCTTCACCTGCAACCTCCTCTCCAACCTCCAGTCCCACCTTTCTCCCTCCACTGGCCAATCACAGGCTGTAGCCTTTTATTGACCAGTTAAATTAGGGAGAAGGTTCACATGGCATCATCATTTGAGTTCTCAATCATCTGCTAGTACGGGGCAACCACATCTTGAGGAACCAGTTTTAGCATTAACCAGACCCACTACAGCCAGTTTTTGTTTTGTTTTGTTTTGTTTTGTTTTTGACTTAAATTATAGCAGCATTGTAAATCTCTTTTGACTGAAGTAAGAAGCGAAAAGAAGTACAAAGACTTTACAAGTGTCTGTTTGCCTTGTGCATTGACACCAGCTCTGCCCTGTGCCTACAATGGCCTTCTTATGTGAATTCCCACATACACATCCACTGAGGGTGGGAAGTGGCTAAGTCAGGACATCCCTATAAGTGAACAAATATCTTGCCACTCAGCTTGTGCTAATAGAAGCTCTCAGAGGTCACTAGTAAGTTCCTGCTTGCCTAATTCAGTGGCCGCTTCTTAGTTCTCAACCTCCTTGATGTCCTGCCTACTTTTTCTTCCAGAGTCTCTGAAAAGCAGAGAAGACCCTGAACCTCCACTCCAGCACACACTCCCTACCCGGCCCCAGCACCAATGTTCTTTGGCCTCCTGAACATTCCCCAGTGAGTATAGCCAAATCTTCAGCTCTCTGCTCTTCTTTCTCTATTCTCTCCTGCCACTATGTATGTGAAGAACTTCAACATAGTCTTTTTCTGGCCCCACCACTGCCTTCACATCTACACCACCTGGTACCCTGTTTATTCTGTGGTACTTTTCTCTTCTCCCTTCCCTGTGACATTGCAATGGTGAAGATTCTGTTAGTCTCTCCAAGCAAATTACTCAGACCGAGGATGTCACAACTGCCTTTGATCTTCTGCTCCATTTCATGTACTCTGATGAATTTCCCACACAGCTCACATGCCATGATCCTTCAGGACAAAACTCAAAGGCCACACAAAGCAAGGTCCAAACCAGTCTAAAGTTGAGATCACTTTACCACCTGACTGCCGAAGGTCCATTGTTAAGCTAAATGGAACTTCCCAACAACATCTGTAAGTATTTCCCATTAACGTTTATGCATTTCTTCATGCTAACCCACTGTCTAGAATCTTCCACCCAATTTGTTGTGATCAACTTTTTAGACTTTTAAAGTCATGGTAGAAAACCACTGCCATGGTGTGGGTAGTGCCTGAATATACTTTCCCTCCTCTCTCTCCATTTTTGGGGTTCTTTTGATTGGACTTTGTCCACAACGAAAGATAATGGGACTTAGAGAAGTAGGACCTAGTGGACAGTGGTTGTGTCATGGGGGTTGTCCTCCATAAGGGGTTGATATTCCCCCATGGGTCTGAATTATTTATTAAGAGAATGAGTTTTGACAAGGCAAGCTGACCTTCCTTGGTTCACCCCCTTTCTGCTTTCTCCACAACTGCTCCTGACTCTCATCATCTGATGTCCCACACACCTTGGAATTCTGCCAGCAAGGACAACACCAGATGTGGCCTCTTGACCTTGGCCTAGAATTCCGAGAAAATGTAAACTTTTTTTTCTTACAACTTAGCAGTCTCTGGTATTGTTAATAATAAGAGGATACAGACCAAAACAGTGTCTGACTGTTATAGACTAAATGTGTATAACCTCTTGGAATACACATGTTCAAATATTAGCCCCGTGTGTGCTGTTATTGGGAATTAGGGCCTTTTGGGTGGTAATTGGGTTATATGAGGTCATTAGAGTAGAACCCACAGAAGCAACTGGTATTTGAAAAGGATGTGGTATTGGTAAGCTAGACTATCTATCTATCTATTTATCTATCTCTCCCTCCCCAACAGGTATGCAGAAAAAAGCAGTCATGGGAGCAAATGAAAGAGACAGATATTTGCAAGCCAGAAAAGAAGGTTCCCCACCAGAGCATGAGTAAGATGACATACAGAGATGTGATTATCTGCTGCATCAGACACCGTCTATAGCATTTTGTAGCGGCCTGAACCAATAAGTAAAACAGTCATTGTATATACCCACTGTTTATCACAGTGTCTGACACAGCAGAGAAGCTCTGAAGTATTTTTCAGATAAATGGATGACTAGGTGAAGAGTATGATTCAAAAATGACTTTGTTCAAATAAAGACAGTGGGTTCCACAGTGTACAAGGCCCACTAATCAAGTTCCCCCAAATTCTGGCCTTCCTCTGGTACCCTGATATCCCTTACCAGTTTCACATCAGCCTAGGCAGTACAAGTTCATGTCTCCTGAAGGTAAAAAACTGATGGGCCACAGGCCACACAATTTGTTATTGTTATTACCATTATCGTTATCATTATTATTACTAGCCCTACAGTGTTTTTTGACTTTTAATTGCCAGCATTTAAAATATTGAGGAGTATACATGTGGACAGGGGTGCAAACAGACAGTGTGTGTGTGTGTGTGTGTGTGTGTGTGTGTGTGTGTGTTATTGTGTTTATTAAGACAAAATCTCACTGTATAGGCTTGCCTGGAACCCTACTGTTGTCCAGACAGGTTATGAACTCAAACTCTACCTGCCTCAGCCTCCACCTGCCAGGGTTATGACCATGTGTCACCACGCTTGGCTTTCTACTAATTCTTGAAGCGAAAGCCATGGACCAGGAATAGCATCAGCATCTTGGAACTTATCAGAGGTATAAACCCTTGGTCCATACATGCCTTACTAAATCAGAAAGTATACAAGTGGAACCCAGTCACCTGTGTTGCAATAAGCCTCCTCAATGTTGCTATTGTGTGACTAAAAGTTGGTAATACTTGAATGGTGACATGATCAGCCTTTTGAGAGTAGAGCTCATGTCACATAGTAATTTCCACCTTGTACTGTTTGCAGCCAGCTGTATACTGTTTAATAGAGAACCACTAAAGAGAAATGGGAGTTGCCTGGGTTTGAAGAACTTTTCTTTAAATGGGTTTGTATGAATAGAGAGGAAAAAGAACAAAATTTATTTTTCTCCTTGGACAATGAATGTATCTTACTCCTTTGAAGTCACAACCAATAAGATTAAAAGAAACTTAACATCAAGGGAAGTAAACAAACCTTCTAATGCTCCCTTGCACGCACACACACACACACACACACACACACACACACACACACACATCTTAGAGATCAGAATTGTGGAAGTAACCTTGAACAAGAAGGCTCCATTTACACATTTTACAAACTAAGGTCCAGGGTGGTAAACTGGTCTATCATGAGTCATCCAGCCCCTTGGCTTCACATTAATAAAAGAATGCTGTTGAGTAATTCATTCCTTTCTTCCCTGTCTTCTATTGGTTTGTTTAATTTTAGAACACACATCCAATTTTAAAGAGATGGTCTCCCATGGTTTTTCCTCGTTCTATTTGTTCTATCTATCTATCTATGTATCTGCCTATCATCTATCCATCTATCTATCTATCTATCTATCTATCTATCTATCTATCTATCTATCTAGATTGGGTCTCTTGTATCCAAAGTTAACATCAAATTGGCCTCAAACTTGATTTGTAGCTGAGGATGAGTTGAATTTCTGATCTTCCTCCCTCAATCTACCCAGAGGGATTAAAGGCATTGACCAACAAACATATTCTGCTTATGTTGTTTGAGGGATCAGAATTGTATTTCATGCTTAGTAGAAAACCCCCCTTTCCTCTGAGCTGTATCCCCAGACCTTCCTCCACTTTCTAGTGTCCACTCCTAACTTCTCAGATGGACATTTTGTCAAAAGAACACAAAGATGTAGATGGGTCGTGTCACTGGTGAGCAACTCCCACCCCTTGGGAGTAAAATGAGTCCTGCTTGTAGGTGGCCCCTGCTCAGCTCAGAGTCACCTATCACCACACTTGGTTCTCATTTGTGACACCAAAAGCATTTCATGCTTATTAAGCGTCATCTGTTCTCAATTTTATACCACAAGTTTGGCTTAGTTTGTTCTTAGTAAGTGATTACAACAGAGTCTACCTTTGCAGATGATGATGTCTCCAAACCCCAGCTATTGGCATCCTGTAGATTTAGATTAATATTGCTTAAGGACTGTACTGTCATGAGAGACATAAATCCCAATGTTTCTGACTTTCTCATGCAGCATGGATGGATTTCCAACACATGTGTCAGAAAACTATAGTGATCGTGCTTAAAAAAAATTGTGTTAACAGCTCTTATCTTTGCATAGTTCCCGTATCTCCATTTTGCTGCCTAATTTTTTTATTTGAAAACTTCTGAAATTTTACACAGAATTAGTTTGGGGGATAAAATCAATATAACCCTTCATCATTACTCAATCTATTTCTTGGTATTTTGCAATTGGTATCACTTGGGGTTTTGACAGCCAGGAGTGGTATTTTGTCACTTCAGTTGGCCAAGAAAGCAGAATTAAGACATTCATCTTCTTTTAAAGATGAGAGAGTCAAGACTATGTTTGTTCCAAGCTAAATATAATCATAAAGTCACAAAAAATAATACATGTAACTGATAGTTAAATTTTAATGGGACATTCCAGGTTCCTTTATAATGGATTTTTAAATATTGATTGTCTGGTATTAAACACATAGAACCATTCATCCTGGTTCTGGGCAGGATACTTTAATTTTAGCATGTTCAAGTCTTTGATGTTGGCTAACTGTCACAGGTTTGGGCCACTATGGCAACAGTGAACAGCCACTCCAATGCTCTTCCTTGAAATTAAAGACCAAACTGAAATGATGGGTTATGTTTACCTTCCTTCTAAAATAAGGATGATGATGCTTCCAACTCCATGTACCTTCTAGAGAAACAGCCCCCCTATGAGCAACCAGTAACACTCTCAACCCTCTTCCTGTGTGATTTCAAAACAAATCCTCTTCACAAGCTTTCCTAAAGGCTTTAGGGCATGATTATTTGTGTCAAAGATCCACCCTTCCAAAGCATTTGCTTCACTCTGTTCCCTCTTTATTGTCCCTTATTATTCTAAGCTCTGCAGGGTAGGAGTGCTTTCTGGCTTCTTCACCACTGTTTCTGATGGTGAGTGATCTACCATAATCTGTCTTTAAAAAGTTCAAAATCTAGATTTTTTTTTAATCAGGACAAGAAAAAAGCAGGGCATTTCTAGTCCTAAATTTCTGTTGCTACTAAGAAAGTATCAGAAACAATGTTACTTTTCTGCAATTATCATTTCATTGATCAAATTTATTAATTGAATTATATTCTCTGATTACTATTGAAGTAATTTGGGGAATCCAGAAGTTTTTACTTTGGGGTGGGGGAGCTTCAGTGTTTCTGAACTGCTCTGTTGTAGCTCATAGCTGACCTTAAATTTTCTCATGAGCAAACAGAAATTGTATTTTCTGTTCCCAGGAAAATTGCACAGATTAGTGGAGATACGTGATGGCTCTATGTTGGGTGACATGTTTATGTTTGTGTTCCCATGAAGGGGCAGACTTAGTGGGGGACAAAAATCACACTGAGGTCTTTTTTAAATTCCTATTGTTTCTTTGTTTCACATTGTGCATCCAGTCCTGTTCATTTCCCCATCCCCTCATATCCACCCTTCAATCTTATAACCCCCCAAATAAAAAAAATACACACACAAATAAACAAACATAGGAAATATCTCATCATGGAAGCTGTAGTATATCATGCAGTATACCCCTCTGTCCACACATCTTCACTTGCAATTATTCATTGCAATGAGTCATTGGTCTGGCTGAAGGTCTCTGGCTGCTGTGACTCCACCAATATTGGATCCTCACTGGGCCTCCTCCCAGTTATCCTGTTGTTGCCCTGTGTCATGGAGATCTTGCAGTTTTTGGATTATCAGAATTTGTCCTTTCATGTGTCCCAACCATTTGCAGATGATACAGATTTCGGAATGGGCCAATTCGGAGGCCTGGATCTGGGCCTTGGGTAGCTGAGCTGGTCAGGGCTCTGGCTCTCCCTTATCCGCACCACCAGGGCGAGCTCTCCAGCACTGTTCTTGCTAGGCCATCCAATAGCACCATCAGCAGGAGGCAGGGTCAGCTCTCCTGCTCTCATGTTTTCTGGGACAGCCCACATGCACCCCACCCCATGCCTCCAGAGCCAGCTCCACTGTGGTGTCCAATCAAGGTGCAGAACCCACTCTCTGGAGTGCTACACAAAGTAAGGGAGGAGACCTGGCAGTCCCACTCTTATGCTCCTTGGGTCAGCCCTCCTGACTACTGCAGTTGGCAAAGGACTATGGGGGTAGGACATCAGCCCCACACCCACACCATCTCATGACAGATAAGTGGCAGGGCCAGCTCTCCTGCACTTGTGCCCTCAAGCTGGTTCACCCACATTCAGTGCCACCAGAGCCAGCTCCATTGTGCTGCTTGGGCAAGGCACAGAGCCTGCTTTCCCTAGTACTGCCACCAGTGAGAGGTAGGACAAGGTCTCCAAAGCAGCACAGCCAGTTCTGTACAGTCCTGTACACCCACATGGTCTTCCGCTGCTGCCCCAACCAGGGACACCCCCATGTTCCCTAGTGGTAATATGAATCATGGACATCAACACTGACCCCTGTGACTGTGTAGCCACAGACTCAGACATAGATAACCCTGAGGAGCTCTCAGGCTGGGACCTCACCATGGGCCCAGGTGGTGGGGCCGCCACTCATAACAGACTCCTCCTCTCCAAGTTTCCTGTTCCATCTCTCTCCACAGAGCTCAACCTACTCCACTTCTCTTTCTCTCCCATCTGACCATGACATACAGGCTGGCTCACTGCAGCTGGCCACACAGGTTGGTGGGCCCCTGGAGACATCCTGTATCTGTGCTTCATGTCTGTGCCGCATGTAGTGGAGGCCAGCGGGTGTCTGTGACCCACATGTGCTACGTGCCTGAGGGCAGGTCTGTGGGTGGCTCTGTGTTCCTCCTGAGCTGAGCTGCACGGTGGTAGGTGGGGCTCTGTGTATGCACACTGTGTCAGTCCTATAGGGCAGAAGGCCCATCAGTGGCTGTCTTTCCCTACTCACACTTTGTGGCATGGTGGAACGGAGGTCTCTGTCTTCCTCCTCCCATACTGCACTACCTAGATTCGATTTGGTTTTAATTGAATTGAATTGATTTTTATGCCTAGGCATAAAACATCTTGAGTCACCAAACCAACAAGATGTATCTTGTTGTATCTGTTGCTAGGGAGGGATGCAATGAGATGTTGTTGTTGTTGTTGTTGTTGTTGTTGCTGTTGTTGCTGTTGTTGTTATTGTTGTTGTTGCTGCTGCTGCTGTAGCTGTCTTTTTATACTTCAGAATTCTAGGTTAACAAATCAACAGCAACCATGACAGCATGCAAAAGATCTGCACAAGCTCAAGGCAGACAGAATCCCAGCATGAGGGAGGAGAAATGGAGAGAAGTCTCACCTCTAACTGAGAAGCTGTTGGTGTTTGGCTGCTATTGGGAGAGGGGAAGTTCTTTTAGGCGTGACACCAGTGTATCTACAGCAGGCCCTATGCCTAGGAATGGAACCAACACAAACTGGTCTTGGTGAGTTTGAGAGAAAGGAGAGGAAAATCGTGAAGTTGAGTAGGTTAGGGAGGTAGGGAGAGTTAGAGGAGAAAGGTGGACATAGTCAAAACATGTTGTATAAAATTCTCAAAAAATAATAAAACAGTATTTTAAGGACAACAAACAAAACCAAAAAACAATGAACAGTTGTTACTAGTAAGGACCGTACCTTGTAATAGATGCCTTTGTCATGACTGTCAATAAATTTCCCATGAAACTCTTAACTTGGAATAAAATTGTTTCCACCACTGTTGTCTTCTACCTTCAGATATTGGTATTTAAGAAAATTTTTTAAATTATATTTGTATTTATTCTTTGAGACTTCTGATCATGTATACACCCTCCCATGGTTTCCTCCAACATCTGCTACCTCCTACCCCTCTATCCCCCTCCCAATATTATGTCTTCTTCCTTTTAGCCCACTGAGTTCAATTAATGTTGCCTATATATGCATGTGTGTGGGATCCTCGAATGGAGCTCACACAACCTACCAGGGACCAAACCCCTGAAGAAAATGGATTCTCCCTCCACTAACAGTCATTATTGCCAATAGTTTTTCAGCTAGGAGTGGAGCTTCATGGACTGCTCCTGCATCCATGCTGGAACTTTTATCGCCCTGGCCTCGTTCATGTCTTGTGCAGGCAACCACAGCAGCTGTGAGTTCATGAGCACAAAGACTTTTCATGTCTAGAGACATTGTTTTACAGCAGTCTTCCCACACCTCTGACTTACGCTCTGCCCATTCCTCCTTCTGTGGTGAAAGAGAGTCTGATATAGATGGTTCTTTTAGGGGTGAAGAATCCACTTATACTCTGTTCTCTGAACAGATTTGAGTCTCCATATTAACCTCTGCCTACTGAAAAAAAAACAAACTTCTTTGACAACAGTTGAGAACTACATTGATTTGTGGGTATGAAGATAAATATTTAGAGGTCAGTTTAATATTACGTTCACTATCAAAATAATAGTAGACTGTTTGCCTCTGAAATCTAAGGGTTCTTGGCTAACGTAATTATCTCAGGCATGAGATGTGTCCTGTGGGGCCTTAAATTCAATCAGAAAGTAGTTGGTAACTCCCATAACAGCCATGCCAATACTGCGCCAGTGTGCAGATCTTTGCCAGGATCATTATTGTAGCTCACAGGGTTCACAGCTGCGTTCATGACTCCATTTCCCAGAAGCCTGCCTAGTACATTCCAGCACTATGGAAGGTTACTGGTAGAGAAGAAGCTTCCAGGTCAGTATTGGCTTGATTTTCCCATGTTCTGAGATCCAAGTATGTGATACCTTCGGCTGTAGGATTTCTCTACCAAGTTCTGTGGGTATAAAAGTAATTACACATTGTATTAGGTCAAACTTTTTTTTTCTGAACTGTGGGCGTATTTTCTTTTCTTTTTTTTTTTTTTTTATTAACTTGAATATTTCTTATATACATTTGAGTGTTATTCCTTTCCGGTTTCGGGCAAACATCCCCCTCCCCCTCCCCTTCCTTATAGGTGTTCCTCCCCACCTCCCCCAACAGTCTAGTTCACTGGGGGTTCAGTCTTAGCAGGACCCAGGGCTTCCCCTTCCACTGGTGCTCTTACTAGGATATTCATTGCTACCTATGAGGTCAGAGTCCAGGGTCAGTCCATGTATAGTCTTTAGGTAGTGGCTTAGTCCCTGGAAGCTCTGGTTGCTTGGCATTGTTGTACATATGGGGTCTCAAGCCCCTTCAAGCTCTTCCAGTTCATTCTCTGATTCCTTCAACGGGGTCCTATTCTCAGTTCAGTGGTTTTGCTGGCATTCGCCTCTGTATTTGCTGTATTCTGGCTGTATCTCTCAGGAGCGATCTACACTTCTGCACTTCTTTGCTTCATCCATCTTATCTAATTGGGTGGCTATATATATATGGTTCACATATGGGGCAGGCTCTGAATGGTTGTTCCTTCTGCCTCTGTTCTAAATCTTGACTCCCTATTCCCCATCAAGGATATTCTTGTTCCCCTTTTAAAGAAGGGTGAAGCATTCACATTTTGGTCATCCGTCTTGAGTTTCATTTGTTCTAGGCATCTAGGGTAATTCAAGCATTTGGGCTAATACCCACTTATCAATGAGTGCATACCATGTATGTCTTTCTGTGATTGGGTTAGCTCACTCAGGATGATATTTTCCAGTTCCAACCATTTGCCTACAAATTTCATAAACTCGTTGTTTTTGATAGCTGAGTAATATTCCATTGTGTAGATGTACCACATTTTCTGTATCCATTCCTCTGTTGAAGGGCATCTGGGTTCTTTCCAGCTTCTGGCTATTATAAATAAGGCTTCGATGAACATAGTGGAGCACGTGTCTTTGTTATATGTTGGGGCATCTTTTGGGTATATGCCCAGGAGAGGTATAGCTGGATCCTCAGGCAGTTCAATGTCCAATTTTCTGAGGAACCACCAGATTGGTTTCCAGAGTGGTTGTACCAGCTTGCAATCTCACCAACAATGGAGGAGTGATCCTCTTTCTCCGCATCCTCGCCAGCATCTGCTGTCACCTGAGTTTTTGATCTTAGCCATTCTCACTGGTGTGAGGTGAAATCTCAGGGTTGTTTTGATTTGCATTTCCCTGATGACTAAAGATGTTGAACATTTCTTTAGGTTTCTCAGCCATTCGGCATTCCTCAGCTGTGAATTCTTTGTTTAGCTCTGAACCCCATTTTTTTTTATTAACTTGAGTATTTTTATGTACATTTAAGTGTTATTCCCTTTCCGGTTTCCGGCAAACATCCCTTCCTCCCCCTTCCTTATGGGTGTTCCCCTCCCCACCCTCCCCATTGCCGCCTCCCCGACAGTCTAGTTCACTGGGGCTTCAGTCTTAGCAGGACCCAGGGCTTCCCCTTCCACTGGTGCTCTTACTAGGATATTCATTGCTACCTATGAGGTCAGAGTCCAGGGTCAGTCCATGTATAGTCTTTAGGTAGTGGCTTAGTCCCTGGAAGCTCTGGTTGCTTGGCATTGTTGTACATATGGGGTCTCAAGCCCCTTCAAGCTCTTCCAGTTCATTCTCTGATTCCTTCAACGGGGGTCCCGTTCTCAGTTCAGTGGTTTGCTGCTGGCATTCGCCTCTGTATTTGCTGTATTCTGGCTGTGTCTCTCAGGATCGATCTACATCCGGCTCCTGTCGGTCTGCACTTCTTTGCTTCATCCATCTTGTCTAATTGGGTGGCTCTATATGTATGGGCCACATGTGGGGCAGGCTCTGAATGGGTGTTCCTTCAGTCTCTGTTTTAATCTTTGCCTCTCTCTTCCCTGCCAAGGGTATTCTTGTTCCCCTTTTAAAGAAGGAGTGAAGCCTTCACATTTTGATCATCTGTCTTGAGTTTCATTTGTTCTAGGCAACTAGGGTAATTCAAGCATTTGGGCTAATAGCCACTTATCAGTGAGTGCATACCATGTATGTCTTTCTGTGATTGTGTTAGCTCACTCAGGATGATATTTTCCAGTTCCAACCATTTGCCTACGAATTTCATAAAGTCGTTGTTTTTGATAGCTGAGTAATATTCCATTGTGTAGATGTACCACATTTTCTGTATCCATTCCTCTGTTGAAGGGCATCTGGGTTCTTTCCAGCTTCTGGCTATTATAAATAAGGCTGTGATGAACATAGTGGAGCACGTGTCTTTTTTATATGTTGGGGCATCTTTTGGGTATATGCCCAAGAGAGGTATAGCTGGATCCTCAGGCAGTTCAATGTCCAATTTTCTGAGGAACCACCAGATTGGTTTCCAGAGTGGTTGTACCAGCTTGCAATCTCACCAACAATGGAGGAGTGATCCTCTTTCTCCGCATCCTCGCCAGCATCTGCTGTCACCTGAGTTTTTGATCTTAGCCATTCTCACTGGTGTGAGGTGAAATCTCAGGGTTGTTTTGATTTGCATTTCCCTGATGACTAAAGATGTTGAACATTTCTTTAGGTTTCTCAGCCATTCGGCATTCCTCAGCTGTGAATTCTTTGTTTAGCTCTGAACCCCATTTTTTTTTTATTAACTTGAGTATTTCTTATATACATTTCGAATGTTATTCCCTTTCCCGGTTTCCGGGCAAACATCCCCCCCCCCCCCCCCCCCCCCTCTCTGTGTTCCCCCCCCCCCCCCCCCCCCCCCCCCTCCCCCCCCCTCCCCACCCCTCCCCCATTGCCGCCCTCCTCCCCGACAGTCTAGTTCACTGGGGCTTCAGTCTTAGCAGGACCCAGGGCTTCCCCTTCCACTGGTGCTCTTACTAGGATATTCATTGCTACCTACGAGGTCAGAGTCCAGGGTCAGTCCATGTATAGTCTTTAGGTAGTGGCTTAGTCCCTGGAAGCTCTGGTTGCTTGGCATTGTTGTACATATGGGGTCTCAAGCCCCTTCAAGCTCTTCCAGTTCATTCTCTGATTCCTTCAACGGGGGTCCCGTTCTCAGTTCAGTGGTTTGCTGCTGGCATTCGCCTCTGTATTTGCTGTATTCTGGCTGTGTCTCTCAGGATCGATCTACATCCGGCTCCTGTCGGTCTGCACTTCTTTGCTTCATCCATCTTGTCTAATTGGGTGGCTCTATGTGTATGGGCCACATGTGGGGCAGGCTCTGAATGGGTGTTCCTTCAGTCTCTGTTTTAATCTTTGCCTCTCTCTTCCCTGCCATGGGTATTCTTGTTCCCCTTTTAAAGAAGGAGTGAAGCCTTCACATTTTGATCATCCGTCTTGAGTTTCATTTGTTCTAGGCAACTAGGGGTAATTCAAGCATTTGGGCTAATAGCCACTTATCAATGAGTGCATACCATGTATGTCTTTCTGTGATTGGGTTAGCTCACTCAGGATGATATTTTCCAGTTCCAACCATTTGCCTACTTAATTTCATAAAAGTCGTTGTTTTTCATAGCTGAGTAATATTCCATTGTGTAGATGTACCACATTTTCTGTATCCATTCCTCTGTTGAAGGGCATCTGGGTTCTTTCCAGCTTCTGGCTATTATAAATAAGGCTACGATGAACATAGTGGAGCACGTGTCTTTTTATATGTTGGGGCATCTTTTGGGTATATGCCCAAGAGAGGTATAGCTGGATCCTCAGGCAGTTCAATGTCCAATTTTCTGAGAAACCTCAGACTGATTTCCAGAATGGTTGTACCAGTCTGCAACCCCACCAACAATGGAGGAGTGTTCCTCTTTCTCCCATCCTCGCCAGCATTTGCTGTCACCTGAGTTTTGATCTTAGCCATTCTCACTGGTGTGAGGTGAAATCTCAGGGTTGTTTTGATTTGCATTTCCTGATGACTAAAGATGTTGAACATTTCTTTAGGTGTTTTCTCAGCCATTCGGCATTCCTCAGCTGTGAATTCTTTGTTTAGCTCTGAACCCCATTTTTAATAGGGTTATTTGTCTCCCCTCGGTCTAACTTTTGAGTTCTTTGTATATTTTGGATATAAGGCCTCTATCTGTTGTAGGATTGGTAAAGATCTTTTCCCAATCTGTTGGTTGCCGTTTTGTCCTGACCACAGTGTCCTTTGCCTTACAGAAGCTTTGTAGTTTTATGAGATCCCATTTGTCGATTTTTGATCTTAGAGCATGAGCCATTGGTGTTTTATTCAGAAAATTTTTTCCAGTGCCCGTGTGTTCCAGATGCTTCCCTAGTTTTTCTTCTATTAGTTTGAGTGTGTCTGGTTTGATGTGGAGGTCCTTGATCCACTTGGACTTAAGCTTTGTACAGGGTGATAAGCATGGATCGATCTGCATTCTTCTACATGTTGACCTCCAGTTGAACCAGCACCATTTGCTGAAAATGCTATCTTTTTTCCATTGGATGGATTTGGCTCCTTTGTCAAAAATCAAGTGACCATAGGTGTGTGGGTTCATTTCTGGGTCTTCAATTCTGTTCCATTGGTCTATCTGTCTGTCTCTGTACCAATACCATGCAGTTTTTATCACTATTGCTCTGTAATACTGCTTGAGTTCAGGGATAGTGATTCCCCCTGAAGTCCTTTTTATTGTTGAGGATAGTTTTAGCTATCCTGGGTTTTTTGTTATTCCAGATGAATTTGCAAATTGTTCTGTCTAACTCTTTGAAGAATTGATTGGTATTTTGATGGGGATTGCATTGAATCTGTAGATCGCTTTTTGGTAAAATGGCCATTTTTACTATATTAATCCTGCTAATCCATGAGCATGGGAGATCTTTCCACCTTCTGAGGTCTTCTTCAATTTCTTTCTTCAGTGTCTTGAAGTTCTTATTGTACAGATCTTTTACTTGCTTGGTTAAAGTCACACCGAGGTACTTTTTTTATATTATTTGGGTCTATTATGAAGGGGTGTCGTTTCCCTAATTTCTTTCTCGTTTGTTTTCTTTTTGTAGAGGAAGGCTACTGATTTATTTGAGTTAATTTTATACCAGCCACTTTGCTGAAGTTGTTTATCAGCTTTAGTAGTTCTCTGGTGGAACTTTTGGGATCACTTAAATATACTATCATATCATCTGCAAATAGTGATATTTTTGACTTCTTCTTTTTCCGATCTGTATCCCCTTGACCTCCTTTTTGTTGTCTGATTGCTCTGGCTAGAACTTCAAGAACTATATTGAATAAGTAGGGAGAGAGGGCAGCCTTGTCTAGTCCCTGATTTTTAGTGGGATTGCTTCAAGTTTCTCTCCATTTAGTTTAATGTTAGCCACTGGTTTGCTGTATATGGCTTTTACTATGTTTAGGTATGGGCCTTGAATTCCTATTCTTTCCAGGACTTTTATCATGAAGGGGTGTTGAATTTTGTCAAATGCTTTCTCAGCATCTAATGAAATGATCATGTGGTTTTGTTCTTTCAGTTTGTTTATATAATGGATCACGTTGATGGTTTTCCAGATATTAAACCATCCCTGCATGCCTGGGATGAAGCTTACTTGATCATGGTGGATGATTGTTTTGATGTGCTCTTGGATTCGGTTTGCCAGAATTTTGTTGAGTATTTTTGTGTCGATGTTCATAAGGGAAATTGGTCTGAAGTTTTCTTTCTTTGTTGGGTCTTTGTGTGGTTTAGGTATAAGAGTAATTGTGGCTTCATAGAAGGAATTCGGGTAGTGCTCCATCTGTTTCAATTTTGTGGAATAGTTTGATAATATTGGTATGAGGTCTTCTATGAAGGTCTGATAGAATTCTGCACTAAACCCGTCTGGACCTGGGCTCTTTTTGGTTGGGAGACCTTTAATGACTGCTTCTATTTCCTTAGGAGTTATGGGGTTGTTTAACTGGTTTATCTGTTCCTGATTTAACTGGTACCTGGTATCTGTCTAGGAAATTGTCCATTTCCTGTAGATTTTCAAGTTTTGTTGAATATAGGCTTTTATAGTAAGATCTGATGATTTTTTGAATTCCCTCTGAATCTGTAGTTATGTCTCCCTTTTCATTTCTGATTTTGTTAATTTGGACACACTCTCTGTGTCCTCTCGTTAGTCTGGCTAGGGGTTTATCTATCTTGTTGATTTTCTCAAAGAACCAACTTTTGGTTCTGTTGCTTCTTTCTATGGTCCTTTTTTTTCTACTTGGTTGATTTCAGCTCTGAGTTTGATTATTTCCTGCCTTCTACTCCTCCTGGGTGTATTTGCTTCTTTTTGTTCTAGAGCTTTTAGGTGTGCTGTCAAGCTGCTGACATATGCTCTTTCCTGTTTCTTTCTGCAGGCACTCAGCGCTATGAGTTTTCCTCTTAGCACAGCTTTCATTGTGTCCCATAAGTTTGGGTATGTTGTACCTTCATTTTCATTAAATTCTAAAAAAGTTTTTAATTTCTTTCTTTATTTCTTCCTTGACCAGGTTATCATTGAGTAGAGCATTGTTCAATTTCCACGTATATGTGAGCATTCTTCCTTATTGTTATTGAAGACCAGCTTTAGGGCCGTGGTGGTCCGATAGCACGACATGGGATTATTTCTATCTTTCTGTACCTGTTGAGGCCGTTTTTGACCAATTATATGGTCAATTTTGGAGAAAGTACCATGAGGAGCTGAGAAGAAGGTATATCCTTTTGCTTTAGGGTAGAACGTTCTATAAATATCCGTTAAGTCCATTTGGCTCATGACTTCTTTAATCTGTCCACGCCTCTGTTTAATTTCTGTTTCCATGATCTGTCCATTGATGAGAGTGGGGTGTTGAAATCTCCTACTATTATTGTGTGAGGTGCAATGTGTGTTTTGAGCTTTAGTAAGGTTTCTTTTTATTTATGTAGGTGCCTTGTATTTGGGGGCATAGATATTTAGGATTGAGAGTTCATCTTGGTGGATTTTTTCCTTTGATGAATATAAAGTGTCCTTCCTTATCTTTTTTTGATGACTTTTAGTTGAAAATTGATTTTATTTGATATTAGAATGGCTACTCCAGCTTGTTTTTCTTGGACCATTTGCTTGGAAAGTTGTTTCCCAGCCTTTTCACTCTGAGGTAGTGTCTGTCTTTGTCTCTGAGGTGTGTTTCCTGTAGGCAGCAGAATGCAGGGTCCTCGCTATGATCCAGTTTGTTAATCTATGTCTTTTTATTGGGAGTTGAGGCCATTGATGTTGAGAGATATTATGAATAGTGATTATTGCTTCCTGTTATATTCATATTTGGATGTGAGGTTATGTTTGTGTGCTTTTTTCTTCTCTTTGTTTTGTTGCAAGATGATTAGTTTTTGCCTCTTCTAGGGGTATAGCTTGCCTCCTTTATGTTGGGCTTTACCATTTATTATCCTTTGTAGTGCTGGATTTGTAGAAAGATATTGTGTAAATTTGGTTTTGTCATGGAATATCTTGGTTTCTCCATCTATGTTAATTGAGAGTTTTGCAGGATACAGTAGCCTGGGCTGGCATTTGTGTTCTCTTAGGGTCTGTATGACATCAGTCCAGGATCTTTGGCCTTCATAGTTTCTTAAAAAGTCTGGTGTGATTCTGATAGGTCTGCCTTTATATGTTACTTGACCTTTTTCCTTACTGCTTTTAATATTCTTTCTTTATTTTGTGCGTTTGGTGTTTTGACTATTATGTGACGGAGGTGTTTTTTCTGGTCCAATCTATTTGGAGTTCTGTAGGCTTCTTGTATGCCTATGGGCATTCTTTTTTTTTTTAGGTTAGGAAGTTTTCTTCTATGATTTTGTTGAAGATATTTACTGGTCCTTTGAGCTGGGAGTCTTCACTCTCTTCTATACCTATTATCCTTAGGTTTGATCTTCTCATTGAGTCCTGGATTTCCTGTATGTTTTGGACCAGTAGCTTTTTCTTGCTTTACATTATCTTTGACAATTGATTCAATGATTTCTATGGAATCTTCTGCTCCTGAGATTCTCTCTTCCATCTCTTGTATTCTGTTGGTGAAGCTTGTATCTACAGCTCCTTGTCTCTTCTTTTGGTTTTCTATATCCCGGGTTATTTCCATGTGTTCTTTCTTGATTGCTTCTATTTCCATTTTTAATTCCTTCAACTGTTTGATTGTGTTTTCCTGGAATTCTTTCAGGGATTTTTGCAGGATTCCTCTCTGTAGGCTTTTACTTGTTCTCTAAGGGAGTTCTTCACGTCTTTCTTGAAGTCCTCCAGCATCATGATCAAATATGATTTTGAAACTAGACCTTGCTTTTCTGGTGTGTTTGGATATTCCATGTTTGTTTTGGTGGGAGAATTGGGCTCCGATGATGTCATGTAGTCTTGGTTTCTGTTGCTTGGGTTCCTGCGCTTGCCTCTCGCCATCAGATTATCTCTAATGTTACTTTGTTCTGCTATTTCTGACAGTGGCTAGACTGTCCTATAAGCCTGTGTGTCAGGAGTGCTGTAGACCTGTTTTACTGTTTTCTTTCAGCCAGTTATGGGGACAGAGTGTTCTGCTTTCGTGCATGTAGTTTTTCCCCTCTACAGGTCTTCAGCTGTTCCTGTGGGCCTGTGTCTTGAGTTCATCAGGCAGGTCACTTGCATCAGAAAAGTTGGTCTTACCTGTGGTCCCGAGGCTCAAGTTCGCTTGCGGGGTGCTGCCCACGGGCTCTCCGCGGTGGCAGCGACCAGGAAGATCTGCGCCGCCTCTTCCGGGAGCCTCAGTGCACCAGGGTTTCAGATGGATTCTGGTGCTTTCCTCTGGAATCAGTAATGTGTGCAGAGAGCAGTCTCTTCTGGTTTCCCAGGCGTGTCTGCCTCTCTGAAGGTTTAGCTCTCCCTCCCACGTGATTTGGGTGCAGAGAACTGTTTATCTGGTCTGTTTCCTTCAGGTTCCGGAGGTGTCTCAAGCAGGGGTCCTGCTGCTCCTGGGCCCTCTCCCACGGGAGCCCAGAGGCCTTATACAGTTTCCTCTTGGGCCAGGGATGTGGGCAGGGGTGGGCAGTGTTGGTGGTCTTTTCCGCTCTGCAGCCTCAGGAGTGCCCACCTGACCAGGCGGTGAGGTCTCTCTCCCACGGGTTCTGGGAGCAGAGAGCAGCTGCAGGCCGGGATCCGCGGGTGTGGGACTTCCGGTAAACACAGGACATGGTGGGCGTTTTTCAAACTTGCTTTTTTTTTTTTTTTTTTTTTTTTTTTTTTTTTTTTGCTTTCAATATCATCAAAATATCTTGGATGGTTTGAAACCCAATAAGAAATGAAATAGCCCTTTGGGAAAGGGTTCAGATTCCTGATGTGACTCCGCTCTGCTATACCAGTAGCATCATTTAGAAAAGTCCTAACCTTTGCCCACCTCGTGTCACCAATATTCCAAATCAAAGCTCATGATGCCTAATACTTACAAACTCTGTGCATCAGAAGATGCATTAATAGAGTGAAAAAGCAACCTATTTAAGAAAATATTTGCAACTGGCAAAAGAGCCTCCAAGAGATATTTGTCTAATACCCATGTTCATGTTAGCATTGTTTAAAATATCCACGGGGAAAAGTGGCAGACATGTGTCCATTGAAAAGTTGTATAAGATACTCAATTATTTAAAGGAAAAACAGTGAGCTGTGAGACACCATGCAAAATCAAATAAAGCAGATACAGACATGTGAATACTGTGTGATTCTACTGCTGTGAGAATCCAGAAGCTCTGGCATTTACAGAAACAGTAAGTAGGGAGGTGGTTGCCAGGAACTGGAAGAACAAGAAAGAGGGAAATTTCTTAATGGGGATGGGCTTTCAGATTTGCCAGATGAACTTACAGGTATCTTTTTTACATGGTAAGTAATCACTACCAAAGTGGACACTTCAGATGGTCAAGATGTGATGAGCCCCTGCTACACTCTGCAGCCACCACAATCACCACACCACTTCAATGGTCTAAAATTGCTGAAGCGATAGCCAAAGTCAATCTTTCTTTAAGTTGGTTTTGTCCTTTGTCTTGGTCTCTACAATACAAAATAACTAATACAGAGCATTGGAGGTAATGCTCTAATTCACTGGCTCTCAACTTTCCTAATGCTATGACCCTTTAATACACTTCCTACCAAGTATTGTGGTGACCCCGAACCATAAAATTATTTCATTGCTGCTTCATAATGCTACCTGTTACTAATCATAATGTAAATATATGATAGACAGGATATCTAATATGTGACCCCTATGAAAGAGTTGTTTGACCGCCCCAAAGAGGGACGACCCACAGATTGAGAACCACTGGTCTAACTGATTATTGATGAAACAGACTGATTTTTATAAGTTGCTCTAACTTTTTACATCAGATTAGTAAGTCTAACCATGTATTCATGGATTAGCTCAGACTTGCTAGACAAGTGATCACATTAAAGGTCTGGTAAGATTGGAACCCAGGAGTAACTCCAGATGTATTCTCATTTGATAGCTCAACTCTCCTGGTATGGACAGGTTCAATATCACTTAGATATAAACAGAATTTGCTTACTTTCAGTGATAGGACTCAGGCCAAGTTTCTTACTGGCTTTCGGAGACCAGTGTCTGCCTCTAGAGATGCCCTGTAGTCCTTAGAGACTGACCAAAGTTCATTGACAAATGACAACACGTTGCTCATTTCATGAGCATCAAGTCTTGAGAGGATCCACTAGTAGGACAGGACACACAGGTTGTAATATGCTCATGGGGGTCACAGTCACTCACTTCCTCAAATGGGAAGCCATTGAGGAAAATTGAGAACCTTCTCATACATTGCAAAGATGACACCAAATTATTAGACTTGGAATCTTCCCTATATGCGTTTAAATTGTAAATAATTTGTGTATTAAGACCATTGGTTCAAAATCCTGCATGTAACTATCAGATAAAGGCCCTTAAAAACCTGTCTTGTTCAGTTATCTATGAGTTTCTGTGGGATTTTATAAAGGTAAAAAATGATTATGTTTATGGAATTACTAACTAGAGTCTTTTTTCTCTTGATAAGCATCTTGAAACTATATGACTAGGTACAAAATTTAGGGTGGTTATATATTTACTCATTTCCACTGCTTGGAAATATTTAGTTGCTTTTCATAATGTTGACTAATAAGGAAAAAATAGTGTTTCTATTATTCTAACCATGTAATTTCTTTCCAAATATCTAAATCATAGTATACAGACTGTGCTGGCTGGTTCTTGTCAGTAGAGACACTTGGAATGAAGGAGCCTCAATTGAGAACATGTCCCCATCAGATTGGCCTCTGGGAAAGGCCGGGGAGCATTTTTCTTGCTCTATGATTGATGTGGACGGGTCTAGCTCACTGTGTGGAGTAAGCCCCAGGGAGCAAGCAGTAAGCAGTGTCCTCCATGGCTTCTGCTTCAGCTCCTGCCTTCAGGTTCCTGCCTCCTCAAGTTCCTGCCCTGACTTTGTTCAATGATGGGCTCTGATGTGGAAGTATAAGCTGAAATAAACCTTTCCCTAGCCACCTTGGTTCTGGACATGGTTTTCTGTCTCTACAGAAAGCTAAGACAAAGCCCTTTCCTTAGCTGCACTGTTTCTCTTTCCTGGACTGAGTATTTCTCTTTCCTTATCATCTTCCTGCTTCCTCATCTATTTATTATCTTAGCTCTTTATACATCATATGTATATATTTAATATCACTTGTATACTTAAGCTCTTATGCACTAAGCTCTTCCACAACTTAGAAATGTTCCTGTGAATAGATATATATCCTTTTATTTAATTGTTTTCTTCTTAAGAAATTTCCTCCAAGTATGGAGACATACTCCAATCTGTGTGTTCTGTTGCGATGAGCCGTCCTTGGGATTGATCATCTTCACTTTTCTCTTAGGTTGGATCCCCATTCTTTGCACCTATCTGCTTTCTTAGTAATTCTCATGCACTAATGGAGCCCATCACCTTGTACCTTTCTTCAAACGGTGTATGTTTTAAATTCTTTAGTGACAGCAAAGATGGAAGGGCTGATTTACAAGGCCATATTTAGAAAGAGTGATGGCTTAAGTCAGAAGCCTATTCTCTGGTACTGTGTTCACCAAGTTCTCTGTGATCTTTGAAGCCGCAGTACTTCCTGGGACTTTGTTTCTCTTTATGAGCTGGAGTTCAATAGTACCTACTCAGGACTATGAAAGGAGAAGATATAGGAAGGGTCTTTTTATGGTTAACTATGTACAAAGAGTATGTGCTAGAAGCAATTTTTTTCTTCATAAGAGATGGTTAGTAAATCTCTGGAGGCTTGAATTTGATCTTAGTGGAAATATTTACCCCAAAGACACTGACAAGTCAGTAAGGACTTTATCATCTCTGTAAAAAGAGCTAGTTTGAACATAGCACACCAATTATAGATTAGAGCAATTGTTTACAGCTTATTGTAATTGTTATACTGTAATACAGCCCTGTGTCCTCCTTTGTACCCTATGGCTGGTGTATAGTTCAAACCTAACATTGTTCAGTAGGTTGGTTCTGCTAATTACTTTCCTATTGCTGTGCAAAGGCACCAAGAGCAAGGCATCTTAAAGAGTTTAATTGGGTGCCTGCTTACAGTTTTAGAGAGTTAGTAAATTGTCATCAAGGCAGGGAGTGTAGTGGCAGGCAGGCAGGTATGATAGCTGACAGCTTACATCTGATCCCTACACATGTGAAAAAGACAGAAAGAAACTGAAGCATGGCATTGGCCTGACATGGACTTTTGAAACCTCAAGCCCAGTCCTAGAGACACACACCTCCTCCACTAAGGCCACACCTCCTAATCCTTTCCCCAAAGTTCCACCAACTGGGGGGCCAAGAATTCAAATATATGAGCCTATAGGGGCCATCTTGATTCAAACCACCACAGTCATGAACTCCTTCAGACATAAGACTGTGTGATTATATACAATTTCCCCCAGTGCATAACACACTGACTCAGCTGATATTCAGTTCCAAAATGTTGAAATATAAGACTATAAATCATACTTGTTTTTTTACGGGATTGAGACAAGCATAAGGAGAGTAGTAACATTAGTTGGAAAGGGATAACACTGTGTTCTGGTTGGCTGACACAAACTAGTGTCATCAAAGAGGAAGGTGTCTCAGGTGAGAAAATGCCTCCATGAGATCCAGCTGTTAGGCATTTTCTCAATTAGTGATCAGTGGAGAAGGGTCCAGTCCACGGTGGATGGTGCCATCCCTGGGCCTGTTGGTAGTCCTGGCTTCTGTAAGAAGGCAGATGGCCATGGAAAACAAGTCAGTAAGTAGCACCACTCCATGGCCTCTGCCTCCAATTTCTTGTCCTGCTTGAGTTCCTGTCCTAACTTCCTCCAATGATAAACTATAATCTGGAAATATAAGCTTAATAAGCCCCTTCTCTTCCCAACTTACTTTTTGGTAATGAAGTTTTGTCAAAGCAATAGAAACCCTAACTAAGACACGTGGGTACACAGTATATTATTTTGAGAGGGATGCCCTGTTGGTGTATTAAAAATAGATGACCGTCCTTGAGAGATTTCTGTCAGCCAGGTTCTACTCTGTGTGCTGTGCAGAAACTTACTCCAAGAAACCCCACAATATATGGATAGGAATTCCTCATCTCAAGGATAAGACAAAGAAGATGCCCAGTTCTGTGTAATGTGCTCCCATTACAGAGTGAAATTCAAATATAACAAATGTTCATATGCTTAACCCCATTCTTACCTTACATAGTAAGGTAAACCTGGGGGTAGACATTAGGAATGAAAACCCTTTAGCAAAGCTGATCCATTAAAATATGAGGAAGAAACAAAGACTGCAGCAAACTCAGCAGGCCTAGGCCCATCTAAAGACAATACCTTCCTGCTATAAGAAGTGTGGTTTACTGAAGCTGGAGCTTTGGATTCTTTTTAAGAGAATCCAGGGATCTGAAACTACATGGTTGTAACGTCATCTGCTTAAATAACAAGACCGTAGAGACAAATCGTCTATAATGGGCCATCAGTCTGCAGACTGGTGTAGAACCTCCTTCCTAAAACAGACTTTGAGCCCTCAGGACGGGGGCGGGGGCAGAATGGGGTTGAAGGTGTCATTGGAGGAGAATGGCTTGATTTCCTCCCCTTCTCGGTTTTGTCCCTCCTGCAGATGCACGGTCTCTCTCTCCCTTGTGCTGCAGAGTGGAGGAGGACAGGCAGGGGCCCACTGCTGATGCACATTCCACCTTCTCCAGGCATCCCCAGGGAGGGCACATTCCTCACAGTCAAGAGAGCAGAGCTGTTGACTTAGAAGATTCTTAGAATATTCTATTCAACACCCCAGTGGGTCTAACTCTTTTTGGAAACAATATGACTGCACCATGCCTTAGGCTGAGCTGGCTCTATTAAAGCAAGTCAGGGACTCAACTATGAAAGGCCAGCTAGACTCACAGAGAGGTAAGAGTGAGTGGGGGGACTACTCTGAGTCAAGAGCCCTAGGTAGAGATTCCCCAGACCTGGCAAGTGTCTTCAAGTCCCTCCACGATTTCCACTTCCTTCTGCAGGAAATGGTGCTGGCTACAGTAAGTCTCAAGTTAGTCCTGTCTCTCCTTTTCGCATAAATTTTAGTTTCTATAGTAAACTAGAAGACAAAATTATGCTATAGAGAAAACCTGCAGTTCTTCTCCAATGAGGTTTTAAGATATTAGCAGAGAGCTTAAAATTACGTCTTGGAACACACACAAACAGAAAGCTGTCCTACGTGAATGCAGCAGGCTCCGTGAGAATGACTAGGGAACTTAAACCAAGCATTCATGGATGGCAGACACTCAAAGGGAAAGGTTCTACAAATCAATAAGACAGGATCATATAATTCAGAGGCAATGCTTTAATGTGGCCAATTGTTTATCTCAATGAGGGGCCAGATACTGAAGCCCATCAGGACAGCTGGGGGAGGGGGACACATGTGCATCTGTGTGTGAGCATGTGTATATGTATATATAATATATATTACATGTGTATGTTTTATGTATGTTATATACATACAGTATATTATATATTAAATATATTTTAAATTATTAAACATATTATATACATGTATATATTTAAAAAGCCTCTGTTTCTGATGGCTCTCCCCCTTGAATGCCCAATTGATACTTCCAAAGCAGGAGAGAAACAAGAATGGTCCATGCTGAGGCAGCAGACTGTGGGTGGGCCAGACTGGACACAAAACCGAGTGAGCTCTTTTGGGGAAAGAGATGAGAAGATTCTTGCTGTTTGCTGCACTCCCTGTACTCTGCCTGCCCCTGGGGAGATGATAATGGATATAGTACTTTACTAAGCATTGTTCCGGGGTGGTGCCCTGGGGTTGTGACCCTAATTTATTTTTAACATTCTCAACCTAATAGTTCTTACAGTTAAATAGCCCAGAGATGTTTTGCTAATTCCTCAGTGGGAGGAAAAGGGGCGGGGGAGGATTGAAGCTCTGCTTAAATTTTGCAAAAACAGATTTCATTGTACATTGATGAGCTCCTTCCACTGTGTAACTCTAATGGAGCAGCTCAGGCCTGTACATTTGCTCCTCCTCCATCTTTCTCTAGTGACCTCCCCATGACATCTCTCCTTCCACCTTTCATGCATTCCAGACAACAGCCAGCCAGTCCATCTCTGACCCCGCCCCTCTGTCGCCCACTCCCAACACTAACAGCCGCGGTAGATTTTTCCTGTGTTCAGCCTCCACTTTGTTTCTCATCTCGTCCTCACACTAGTCTGATGAGAGCTCAGGCTGCATTCGTTCGACAGATGAGATTAAGGCTGAGAAGCTATGGGAGTCGAGCGTTCAGTGTTCGAGAGTCAGAAGGCAGATAAAAGTCTCCACGTGGTCTTTACTGCCTCCCACCTACCACTGCCAGCCTATGCTTCTAGCTGACCGCTTTCCCTACTCCTGTGCATCTCTGCCCTGATAGCAAGCTGACTCTTCTTCAGACACGGTGGTGTTCTCTTGAGTCTCCTCTTTACTTCTTCTTGCTCTATTACCTGATTAAAACCCCTTTGATTCAAGCCTGAATTGTTCTGTTTGGTAGTTCTCTGTGTAAAAATGTAATGGCGGACATGTGTCTATCAAAGGAAACAAACATGCTTCTCCAGGGGAAAGTGAGCAGCCCGCAAAAGCCCTCCCCAAAGCCTGGAATTCTCCCCACAGTTCACGCCAAGAGTTCAGCAGAGCTATGCATCGGTTCCCCCAACCTCCAAATGATTTTTTTCTTAATCCTTTGCATCTAATACAAGTTGTTTTTTTTGTTTTGTTTTGTTTTGTTTTGTTTTTTTGTGGGTTTTTTTTTCCTGTAGTTCCTCCTCGGGTGAAGGAGGAGGGCGAGGAAAGGCTACTCAGAGACGAGACATGAACCAGGGATCTCATTTACAACATGCTGATGTTTAGTCATCATTGGTGCCATAAAGATATGATTTGTCATCCTTCAGAAGTAGCTTTGGTCACAGACACATTACTCCCTTACCAAAGAACACAACATCACTTTCAATCACCTTCCACGTTCAAAGCCTGCTTACTGCTCCAAAACGAAGTCTTAGGCTAAGACTCAGAACCAAGCCCTGGTCTCTGTCACTACCATTTATGTAGCTTCAGGCTACAAAATGATCTTATAATATTCCCTGTGAATAAGATAATTACTGTTTTCATCATATAACCCAGTACTGTGAGCTCCTGTTTGCCTCAGTCTCTTTCCCCTACTGTAGCTTATATTTTACTTAGAGTGACTAGGTACACACACACACACACACACACACACACACACACACACATACACGGAAGACAAATAACACAAGATAAGCCAGCTCTGTAAGTGCACAGGCAAAAATGCTACAGTCGTAAAAGGAAGCATTGTGTCATGACGTATGCATGTAATCCCAGCAATCAGTAGGCAAAAGCAGGAAGATAGCAAGTTGACAGTCACCACAGGCTATGCAAAGAACCAGAACATTCCACTATCTTTGGGATGACACTTAACACAATGACTTGGAGGAAGGAGAAGTTTTAGGTTAGGCTAAAGCACAGTAGGTGTATTGATCTGCTCTGGCTGCTGTGACAAAATACCACAGGCTGGATGGCTACAACAACAGTACCTTCTCACAGTTCTGGAGGCTGCAAGTCACAGATCAATGGTGTCAGCCATTTTGGTTCCTGGTGAAGTCCCTCTTTCTGGTTAGCAGACGGCTGTCTTTCTGGTTAGCAGAAGGCTGTCTTTCTCGTGCTCATATGGCCTTTCCTTGGTACCTTCATAAGGAGAAAGAAATGCAGAAAGAGATAGAGAGAGAATGAGGGAGAAAATAGGAAGAGAGGAAAGAGGAAGGGGAAAGGAAAAGAAAGAGAAAGAAAGAATGAGGAAAGGGGAGAAGGAGAAAGATCTCCCTGGTGTCTCTTCTAACAGAGGGAAAGAGGGAAGGAGAGAACACAAGAGGGTTGTGTGGATGTGGATGTGAGAGAGAGAACATGAGCATTTGTGTGTATGTGTGTAAGAGAGAAAGCAAGGTAGTGTATGTATGTAGGAATGTGTGTGTGAGAAAGTTGTGTGTGTTTCTCTTTGTCTATGTGTATATGTATATATCACACAAGAAAGCATTCATCATTCCTATAAAAGGTACTCACTAAGCACCTCTCTCCAGCAAGCACGTGGATACCTCAGTACACCAAACCAACAAGGCTAGCAGATACAGGCACAGTAGTGAATGACGTAGAAAAGGTTGCTGACTATGTAAAAATCACAAGCACTGTGGAAATAAAACAGAGCATGCTGTGTGGGGAAAAGAGTAGAAGAGAGGAGAGACAGAGCCATTTAACCCAGGCAGAGACACCGACATCTTAAGAGATCGATGCAAAAGGGCTGAGCTGGGAGTGTCCAGAAATGTTCAATGTGGAAGAAAGATAAGGCAGAGGGATAAAAGGCATTTGACATTCAAGGACTAAAGAGGCTGATGTGGACTTAGGTGGGACTGGGGAGGTCCAGTGCCTCCAAGTGTCCTCCACAGAGGAGCCGGATAGTTACTCTGCATGTGGTTGCCAGGTGTTGACAGTTTGAGCAAAGGAATGACATGATATCTTAAAGGTTTGCTCCCGTTAGGGTGCATGGCACAGCACCTGAGGAGTCAGGAAGTGTTGAGTGCACGCTACAGGGTGAGAGAACAAGGAGGGGAAGCCCTGGCCCATTCTAGATGCTCACTAATAGTAGATCTAAATGACTTACTGACAGAGAGAGGGAGGACAACCAGGGGAAACCAATAAGAAAACAAGAGTTTGTGTCCTTCACTGGTCAGTTCAGGTTCATTGGGTTCTATCTCCCTCCTCTGTCTTGACGTGATGATCATAGTGCTTGATGAGGCAAGAAAATCAAGACTCAGGATCTCAGGGTATGCAGTCTCTGTGTGGTTAAAAGATTAGGGACCCAAATTGCTTCTGCTTGCAACACACAACTCATTTTACATTGATTTATTACCATCTAAATAGGGGGAAATAGGCACTTCTGGTCACTCAAGGAATATGTAGCCCTGTTCTCCGTGCATCCTCTTCAACCTGTTCACCATCAGCATCTCCCATGATGCACATCTTGTTGATGTGTGTCGGGGACTGACCGTCTTTTCCCACTAGAATGTAAGCAGCGCCCTTCTCAGCCTCTTCACTGCTGTGTCTCTGATTCTTGGTATATAATAAGTGTTCAGTAAATAAGATAAAATCAATGTACATATGTACTAAATAAAAGAAGAGGAAGAAGAGACAGAAGGAAGAGGAGATACAGACAGGAAGTTCAAACTCTCCAGGGTTTTAAGTGTTAAATACGTACACAAATATTTGCATCAAACAGTGGAACAATAATAAAATATAAGATTGGTTTGACTTTCTTCACAGTAATTCTAACTTTCTGGTATTCATTTTCCCCAAGGGCGTGTTACTTTGTGCTAACAGATTTTAAATCCTGTCACTTTTCACTAGATGGAAAGATAAAATTTTTAAGCTGTGATACAAGTCAGAGAAACTATTACATAGACCTTTTCTAAACAAATTCAGCGACAAGCTTATTCCAAATAATGTTGAACTGAGGCTCATTGTGCTAAAATCCGTCCCAGAGGAAAGCATGATCTATGTGTGTATGAACTGAAGAATTGCTGACATTGAGGGCACAGGGTCAAGACCCTGCAGGCTGGCCTTTCCAACCCCTGGTCCCATGAATGCAAAGGCAGCAGAGCCAGTAGGCATGGGGTAGTCTTCCTATTACCGAATGAGAAATACCCATTCATCTTAGGCATTGGACAAGCATTAATTGTATGGAGACCGACACTTCAGAAACAACAAGAGAACACTTCTAATCGAATGTTCACATATGCCATGCACATATCTCAGGTTTTAGGTTGCAATGCCTGTTTGAGGTATCCAGCCAAACGGAGGTGGGAATTAGGTGCCGCTCTCTTCCCAGGAAGAACAAATGGTAGAAACTTCCATCACACATAATCTTTGAGGTGAGTCTTCTGTTTCCGCTCCAGGTCCGTTTTCTCCCCTCCTATCTCTTCTCATTCGCTTTTCTTCTTGAGGGCCTTACCAAGCTAATCCCATGGATCTGCAGCAAGGAGGCACTGGTAGAAGTGAGACTATTTGTGTCCCCAATCCCTTCAGACCAGACCACGCGTGTCATGATCTCGTTATTTTCCTTCTCTGCTGTATAAGCCATACCCAATAAATTCCACTCTTGTCACCACGATGCTTAAACTGGAATGAGACAGGTTAACCTGCCTCTGGGGAATCTGAAGGATGTCAGGGTCCTACAGCAGCAGCTGTCAAAATGGATAAGAAGAGATCCATGAGCTGACACCAAATTAATCACACAATGGAGGCAGCTGAACATGCCCATGCCTGATGCAAATTTCATTCTTTGGTAAACACTCCTGGCCCATCCGGTTGGCTGTGGAAGGCCATTATTGTAGGAAGCTGTGCCCTCTGACGAGTCTCCTCACAAGATAGCTGGAAGGCATTCAGGCATTTGGCTGAGACCTTTGATTCCATGAACGGGCTCAAGTAGAGGTGAAACGTTACTTCTTCGAAACCTGATGTTTTCCCCAAGTTGGACAAAGCCCTCGGGTTTGTTTTGCTCATTTTAGACTGTTAAAGTGTCAAGCACTTGGTGCTGTGAAACAGACAGGGACTGCACACCTGCCCCCTTCCATTTCCCTGACATATGCCCTTGGGCTCTCCCCACTGGCCACAGACAGTTAAAGATAAAACTTCATGGAACAGTTCGCTCTCTTCCTGGGAGTAAAATGAGAACACCATGGGAAAGGATGTCAGCTTTGGCCAAGGAGAGGCCATGTGAGGGTCAAAATCGAGAAAAACAATCAATTTGTTTAAGCTGTTGCTGTGGATTGAAGATACCTAGCCCTGTGTACATTTGGCTGATTTCCCAGGGGCACATACACTCCAGATTCCTGGCAATCTATCAAGAACAGACCTCAAGTCTGGGTGTTGCCCACGGGCTTTTCCCTCAAGGAGCATTCTTCCCCTTGGACGCTTTCTTGGCTTCTTTGAGACAGGGGCCTTAAAAAATACATCCAGTGCTTGGCTCGGTATGTTACCACACCCTGAGCGCCCCTTTTCTTTCTATATCTTGCAATATATAGAAATGAGCCTTCTTGTCCGTTCCTTCATGCACAAAGCCTTAGAGGGTTATATTTGTTCCAGATCCTAAGCTTAGAGGACTTAGGCAAATGGAATCAGCAAGTCGATACAAAACCACAATCCAAGGTGATTATTGCTAAGAGATTTGGAATATGGTACTTTTAGAGTGTTTTGCAGCAATCTTGTCCTCAGCTGAATTAAGGACTCATCTCAGAAGTTTGCACACACACACTTAGCTCAACCCTTCCCAGGGAGACTATTTTTCTCTATCCTTTTGAGTGGACGAGCCCAGAAAGCCAGTGTTTTGCTTAATTGCATTAATTTATTATTCTCTTACAACTGCATTAGAGTCTGCACCTCAGAAAAGTCACCCAAAGATTTCTTCCAAGCACCAAGACATCTCACATGAGAGCCTGCCTGAGGGATTCCGGTTAGAGGAAGAGATCTTCACAGAGAACCTTACACACACTGCTGAAGATGTAAACTCGGCCGTCAGCCTCCTCAACAAGCGGTTCTTGGAAAACAGGAAAGAGAGGCAACCAAGTGTTCTTTCAGTTAACTGTCTGAAGGCATAAACACAGGAATCCCGCTTATCATGTCAGTAATCTCAACACGGGATGAACGCAGCACCCTGACATTGTTACTGTGGATGGGCAACAAGGCGTTATCTGGCATAGGTCAAGACAGACAACAGTACCACCAGTCTCCTGGAACAATTCTAGAGAAACTGCCAGTAGAGTTGGCGTTTCGTTATAAACAATTGGTTTCAAATGCCCCCAGAGACTGATGAGCTGGAAGAAGGAATAGCCTCATCGGCCTTCAGCTTGACGTCAGAAACTACTGTTGCTAGCTAGCTCTTCCCGAGTCAAACCAAAGTGCTCCAAGCCTTTGGTGACTTCATTTCCCCATTCCTGTCACCGAAACTCCCAGCCGTTTAGATGCCAATGCCTCTCTGAAGGAACCCCAGCCCTGCTGGCCAGGAAGACAGGGAGCAAACAGATGCTTATCTGCATGGCCAGAGGAACAAAGTACCCTCAAGTCTGAAGCTGAGCCTGCTGCTATGCCAGGCTTCTAGGATGCCTCCTGGCCGGAGGCCATGATACAGTTCCCCCACCCCACCCCCAAGGCCAGAGGCGATGATGCAGTCCCCCACCCCCCACCCCACCCCCCGAAGCCGGAGGCCTTGAAAGAGCTCATTCACTGCACAGGGGTGAACTTTTCTCTCGAGTGGCTACTCAGGAATGGCAGACCCAATTACACACAAGACGGATGGGTCTGCCTGGGGCGCTGAGTCTTCCTTCATGGGGCATTGGGGTTTAATTTTTTTTCTTTTTATTGAAAACAAATAACCTCATCAGACACGACTCTAGTTTAAAAAAAAATGGAATGGTTCCTTCAAATGAAATTTAAAAGGGAAATCAGAAAGCTACAAGGTATTTTGCAGAAAATCAGAAGCACTGGCTTTCTTATCTCCTCCTACACACACAGCCACACATATACGCTCATACATATGCCCACATATACACTCATAAACATGCACACATACATACAGTCACACATATACACACCTATTCCTTCTTGCACATGCATACACTCACTGACTTCCATTCCTTCCTCCAACACCCTTACACACGCACACATGCAGTTACAACACTGGCTTCCATACCTTCTCCTACACTCACGTGTGCACACAGACACACTCACACAAACACACACTCATGCATGGACATTCACATATACTGACTTCCATAACTCCCTCTGCCAGGCTCCCCTACCACACATACAATCACACACATTGTTTTCCATACCTCCTCCACACATGTACACATACACTCTCACACAAACACATATGTAAACTCACATATATTGATGTCCATACCTGCATCCTATATCCCCCTGCACACCTACACTGGCTTTTGTACCTCCTCCCTCTATGTACATACACACAAAGTATGTACTACAGAGAAGCAATAATTCTCAGAGCCAAGAATTGACATTGCTTTCTTCCCAGTGTGGGAAAAGCCATAAACTGTCCCCAGGACCCTGGGTGCATTCTCTTCCTTCCTGGCTGAGTTCCTGCAGCCTGAGCTAAAAGCTAAAAGGAGGAGTTCTCCTTTTTCCTACTTTATCTAGAGTAATTTCTTGATGAAGCTGTATTGGGTCCTCCCCGGGGGCCTCTAAATTTTATCTACTAGCATTTTTCTTCCAGCAACTGTATAATTTATGGGGCTAGCACAAAATGAAACTGTGAGCTCCTGTCTGAAACAACAGGGAGGCTTTTCTCCCCCTGTGGTCAGCTCTTTGGTGTCTGAAGATGTTATTTCTTGTATGTGCTCATTTTAATTACCACCACATAATCTTGGGTGCACCAGAGAACTCCAAATGGAAACCCTCACAGGTATCCACGATCTCACTCAGCAATGTGGAGGCACAGCACTTGGTCCCACACTTTCCTGCATCTACTCCCATGCCCCCAGTTGAGGCAGATGGTCAAAAGCAATAATCTAACGGGCTCCTGGGACAGCGTGGCCGAGTACCCACCAAACAGAGGTAACAGGATGGAGAACACAGGGGATCAAGGTTCCACGCCCTGGTGTGCAGCCTCTGTTTCCACCAGACTCACTGGGTAGCACAACCTCCAGGATAGCAACAACGCATTAAACCCCAAAAGCGGAGCTCATCTCTGATCATGGGGCCTTGCACAACTAGACTGCCGGCCATTTGTAACACTAGCTTTGCTTCCCTCTAATGCAGAAAATAGTATTCAGGCCTAAAAAATTGGGACACTTGAGATGATTCAGCCAGCGAAGATACTTGCTGCTAAATGTGAGGACTTGACTTGATCCCCAGGTGGAGAAAACCAACTCCTGCAAGTCGTCCTCTGACCTGCATGCATGTGCCATTGTATGTACACACCCACACAGACTTGCATCCACATGTGTATACATATATAATACAAACACAATGAAGAAATATTTAAAATATATGTATTCCCTTGCCTCTGTGTGTGTGTGTGTGTTTGTTTGTTTATGGAAATAGATGGACATACATTGGAGCATTTAGATGTGTGTTACTGTCTCTTGTGTTGTTAAGCTAGTTGTTCAGATGCAGGATTACTAGGGCAAAGGTAGAAACATCCTCAGGACCCTTTATAGAGGCTGACAGTTTGCTTTCTCAAAGACATGACTTCCAGAGCCACTAGCAAATCCCAACAGGACAAGTACGTGATGCAACTCTGGTGACACAGATCAGAGCATCATTCAACCATCTTCAAAGAGGCATCTTCTTGCACTAAAGAGTAGAGACCCACAACAGGGCAGTGTTTAGAGACTGAGCCTGTGTCACACCTTTCTCCCCAAGGCTCAGTCAGGCATCTATGTGGAAGAAGAGGCAGAAAAATTTTAAGAGCCAGAGGTGTTGGACAACTCCAAGAAAACCCCATCTTCCAAAAACAACAAGGTTAATTAATGCCCTTGTGAACTTACAGAAACAGTGAAAGCAGGCAGAAGTTAAAGCCAGACTAAATCCCAACGTGAATGCAAGCCGCCACCTTTAACCCACAAGGACTATGCAACTGAGAGCTGCTGGCAGAGAGAAAAATCAATCCTCTTCCATGGAGCAGCACTGAGTATATCAATCACACTCCAGGACAAAAACCTTACGCTCAGACAAGACCTACTGTCCAACAAGACAGACTCCATGGTACCTTGTTAATGTCATCTGCTTTTTTGTTTGTTCAGTTGGTTTTCTATATTTACTTGTTATTTGAGAGAGAGAGAGAAAGAACATGAAGTTGGAGTGGGGAACTGGGAGGAGGTGGGGGAGGGGAAAGAATATGATCAAAATATATTGTATGAAATATTTTTAAAAGGAATACAGAAGAAAAAGGAGAACATTTCTGATTTAATCTGAAAATAAACATCTAAGATGAAAAATTATTTTTGCTTTAAGCTAAAAGTTACTTTACATACTTTTTGCATGTCTGCAATATTTTACAACTTATTTTTCTATTGGATATTATCAATTACATTTCAAATGTTATCCCTTTCCCAGTTTCTTGTCCATAAACCTCCTATCCTATCTCCTCTCCCCCTTCTTCTATGAGGGTGTTCCCCCACCTATCCACCGACCCCTCCCTGCATCCCCACCCTGACATTCCCCTACACTGGGGGATCCAGCCTTGGCAGGATCAAGAGCTTCTCCTCCCATTGATGCCCAACAAGGCCATCCTCTGTTACATATGCGGCTGGAGCCATGGGTCTGTCCATGTGTACTTTTTGGATGGTGGTTTAGTCCCTGAGAGCTCTGGTTGGTTGATATTGTTGTTATCATGGGGTTGCAAATCCCTTCAGCTCCTTCAGTCCTTTAACTCCTCCACCGGGGACCCCGTTCTCAGTTCAATGGTTGGCTGTGAGCATCTGCTCTGTATTTGTCAGGCTCTGGCAGAGTCTATCAGGAAACAGCTATATCAGGCTCCTGTCACCTTGCACTTCTTGGCATCAGCAATAGTGGCTGGGTTTGGTGGCTGATGTATATGGGATGGATCCCCAGGTGGGGCAGTTTATGGATGGCCTTTCCTTCAGTCTCTACTCCAAACTTTGTCTCCATAACCCCTCCTATGGATATTTTCCCCTTTTAAGAAGGAGTGGAAGCATCCACATTTTGGTCATCCTTCTTCTTGAGCTTCCTGTGGTCTGTGGATTGCATCTTAGGTAATTCGAGCTTTTGGGCTAATATCCACTTATCATTGAGTGCATACCATGTGTGTTTTTCTGTGATTGGGTTACCTCACTCAGGATGATATTTTCTAGTTCAATCCATTTGCCTAAGAACTTCATGAAGTCATTGTTTTTAATAGCTTGAGTAATATTCCACTGTGTAAATGTACCACATTTTCTGTATCCATTCCTCTGTTGAGGAACATCTGGGTTCTTTCCAGCTTCTGGCTACTATAAATAAGGCTGCTATGAACATAGTGGAGCACATGTGCGTGTTATATGTTGGGGCATCTTTTGGGTATATGCTCAGGAGTGGTATAGCTGGGTCCTCAGGCAGTTCAATGTCCAATTTTCTGAGGAACCACCAGATTGGTTTCCAGAGTGGTTGTACCAGCTTGCAATCTCACCAACAATGGAGGAGTGATCCTCTTTCTCCGCATCCTCGCCAGCATCTGTTGTCATCTGAGTTTTTTATTTTAGCCATTCTGACAGGTGTGAGGTGGAATCTCAGGGTTGTTTTGATTTGCATTTCCCTGATGACTAAGGATGTTGAACATTTCTTTAGATGCTTCTCAACCATTCAGCATTCCTCATCTGTGAATTCTTTGTTTAGCTCTGTATCCCATTTTTTAATAAGATTATTTGGTTCTCTGGAGTCTAACTTCTTGAGTTCTTTGTGTATATTGGATGCAGGATTTGTAAAGATCTTTTCCCAATCTTTTGGTTACTATTTTGTCCTAATGACAGTGTCTTTTGCTTTACAAAAGAGGCAGTATCATCAACAAATGGTGTGGTCAAACTGGATGTGGGCAGGAAGAAAAGTCCAAATAGATCCTCTGAACAAAACTCAGCTTCAAACAGATCAAAGACCTAAACATACAACTAGATAAGCACTAGACCTGATAAAAGATAAAGTGTGGAATATCCTTGAATGCATTAGCACAGGGAAAGACTTTCTGAACAAATCGCCATTTGTACAGGCTCTGAGATGAACAAGTAATAAATAGGACCTCGTGAAAGCAAAGGACACCATCATTCAGACAAAGTGGCAGCCTGTAGAATGGGAAAAGATTTTTATCAACTACTCATTGGATAGAGGGCTAAAACCTGAAGTATATAAAGAACTCAATAAACTATATGTTTTTAAAATTTAATTAAAAAATAGGGCACAGATCTAAACAGAGGATTCTCAATTCAAAATATCAAATGGCTGAGAAGCACTGAAGGAAATGTTCAACATCCTTAGCCATCCGGGAAATGCAAACAAAAATGGTTCCACCTTACACCTTACCTATCAAGGTGTAATGGCCAAGATTAAACACAAGTGACAGCTCATGGAATAAGGGAGACACTCATCAATTGCTGGTGGGAGTGCAAACCTGGATAGCCACTATGGAAATCTATCTAGATTTTCATTTGGAAGTAGTTATCAGTTGAAGATAGCTTCTAGATTAGAGATGGAGGCATGTGTCCACTTTTCTTTTTAGCTCTAGAACTCCGCCTGATGTGGGCACTGTGCATGCTGCCCAGGCTATAATCTTTGGTCCTGTTGTATTTAAAGGGTTTCTTTCCTTGGTCATCCATCTTGTTGTACTCTAAGTCTTAATCAGACTCAATCTCTTTACAGTTAAAGCCAGAAAATGCAGAGAGCCATGACTGCTCAAGATACTGAGAAAAAGTGACAGTCCAGTCCTCATGGGACTCCCTCAATGGTTCTAGGAACATTGAGGAAGAGGGGGTGGATCAGCATAGAGATAGAAAACAAAAAACTGTGAAATTCTATCCAGTGTAATCATGGTATCACAGCAACAGTGGCCTCCAGCAGGATCTGCATAAGACTGGTCCTGTTGACAATCACAGATAAAGGGGCAGCCCAATAACCTCTACTCCTCCATACTAAAATATGACCCACTGATGGATTCTGGGGAAGGCTCAGATGTCCTCAGAAGTTACTCACCATGCTCTAACAAATAGTATCAAATCCATAGTCATGGACAGCCCTAGTTAAACACAGCACATCACAAAACAAAGCAGAGACCTGAATGTGGGAAAGGTACTAGTGGGTTATGAAAAAAATAAGAGATAATGAAGGTAGTGATGATCATTGTATGTGTGTGTGTGTGTGTAGGTGCATGTGCGTGTGTGTGTGCGCGTGTGTGTGTGTGTGTAACTGTCAAAGAACACCTCTTTTTCAAGAAACGCTTTCTTGAGTGTCACCTAAACCAGATAGACAATATTGTTTTGCAAAAGTTAGAAGCAGTTGACAGAGAGGAAGGGGAACCAAGTTAAATCAATGAGTATAGTTTTGTTTCTCTCCCCTTCAGCCCTGCAAGTGCCTTTAGCAGCTTGGTGGATAAGTGGAGTGACAAGTGACAGACTCTCAAACTCAAGTATGGTCACCTATGGTATCCTATGCATGATTTTCTTGAAGGTCGAGTGTATCTTAATGTAAAACACAGAATGGTCCTCATCCAGCACTCAGGACACACCTCCATTAGCCCAACTTCCTTGTGAGCTCAAAGGGTTTAATAGCCCCCCTTTGTGGGTTAACAATAGCAGGACCAGTCCTTGATCTCTGAACTTGCAAATCTTTGTGAAATAGCATGATAGTATAGATAGAAGTTAGTTAACATATTCATAGAAAATTCAGAAGGAAACCTGTGAAGGCACATGTGACCATTCTCAAGTAACTAGTGACAACAGCAGAGTTGTTCTAGCTTTTGTTTTTGTTTTTCTTCTGTAGGACCTCACTCAGATGAACTCAAATTTTTCTGTGATCAAGAAAGCAAAGGTATTGGTGTCTCTCAGCTCCTCAGTTAAAATATTCAAGTGGAATATTGAATTCATCATATGAAGTTGAAGGGCAGAACTGACAGTGTCATCAAGAACATGATGAGTCTACAGATTCAAAAGAGAACTTCAGCCTCCTGCCCTTCTCTTCTGCCAACAAATAGCTTTGCTCTCCTCTAAGGAGGCTGCACTTCAGCAGACCAAGTCTCCATATAGAAGCCAATGACCGCACAGCATGCAAACTCTCCCAGTAATCACAATGTCATGAGTAGACAGTCCCTCCATCAGAGTGTTCACATTGGTCTCCTGTACCCCAAAGAGTCCCACTCACCCTTTATACCTGATGACATCAAGACGAAGACACAATAAATAATATAAAACCAATTTCTATCCAGGAATTGGGTCACTATGATTGTCCAAGAGGAACAGGATCCATTCACAAAGTAAATGGTCTCTGAAGTGTATCATATAGGCCAGGCTAGCCTTGAACTTGAGGTTGCCTTCTGCCTCAGCCTTGAGAATTGGCATTTATAAAAGACTAATTTTTAAATTTGTACACTTATGTATTTATATTTTATCTATATGAGTATTTGTCTGTATATTTGCACATGGTTCGTGTGTGTGTGTGTGTGTGTGTGTGTGTGTGTGTGTGTTGCCCTCAGAGGCCAGAAACAGGTATCAGTTACCCTAGAACTGGAATTACAGATGGTTGTGAGCCCCCATATGGGACTAGGAACTGAATCGGGTCCTCTGCACGAACAGCAAGTGCTCTTAACAGCATCTCTCCAGCCCAGGGGAACATGTGCCTCCTACACACATGGTACTGAAGATCACTGAAAACCTACAGTTTAACACTGAAACTTTTACTAAAGGGCACTTCAAAGACTCGTGACACAATGCTATACACCAAAGCCTAGGATGACATTTCTTACATGGGCATTCCTAAACTTCAGTGTACATTGGAAATGTTTGGATGGTTTGCTAAAGCACATGCTGTCGCCCAAGTATGTTTGCACTAGAGACTGAAGATTCATGTTTCTCACAAGTTTCTCCAGTGATGCTGATGTTGCAAGGACCATACTTTGAGAAGAGACATCAAAAGGAGTCATGAAGGCTAATTAAATAAAATTAAATAACATCAGTAAAGTGGCTACTTGTAACTTGAGGCTTAGTTCAGCAAGAGTGGTGACTTTATTTCATGAAGGGATCTATTTAATTTCTACATCATAGTCAGCAATATTTCTAAGCATAAGTTACCCTAAAGTCTACCTCTGTGTCCTTACTAATTATTAAGGGTGTGTTGCTCAAAGAAGCTTAACGAATGGCCCACCAGGAGATTAGTAAACTGCAGTGTCAAATGTGTGTTCTTTAGCTAAAGCCAAAGCCAGAAGCAAAGGGCTCATCCTGACCTGGCTTCACTTTGCCACCATCTTATGCAAAGCAATGCAAGTCAAGGCCAAGTCAAGTGTCCTATGAGAAAGAAGCCATCAAAGCAGGCCGAAAAGACATAGAGAACTTTAACTATGTTTTCCTCTCCAAAACAACATGTTCTCTTTTTTCTTTGGTTCATTCAGTGTTTCTAACGGAAGTGAAATTCTTCTCTGGCGTCCAAGAAAGATTTATGACTGAAACAGAACAGATTTTGCCTGGCAGTGGGTGCATGCGGTGCCTGTTCTCTCTTACCAGGCCCAATTGCTTTTTTATTTTGCCCATACTAATATTAGACCCAGTTAATCATCGGACATTCCTTTTATTAGGTGAGGAGCTACATTCTTGAAACCGCTCTCAGGAAAACAATCCTTGCCTTCCAGACCACCCTGAGCTGTAGACTTGGGGTTTCGGCAATGGTTACATTGCTAAGACATGTGGCAGACATCCGGGCAGCCTGAAGACATCTGCTCTTCAGCCTCAACCCCTTGGAAGTGGTTGGGGAACTTCCTCTTTTCTTGTACACTTGGCCCAAGGTCATTTCTTCTACAAACACCATGAAGGTGTTAGTACCACCAAAGTACCAGACTTTATTGTGTCTCTCCCTATGGGCAGAGCCACCTAGGAGAAGGGCAGAGAGCCACCAGAATAGGATGTATTCAATAGATTTTATTTGAAAGCACTAATTCAGACAAGGTAGAGCCATCTAGTTATGTACAAAATGCTAAACCATTAGAATATACTCAATTTCATTTGTAATGTATCTCATTCTAATTGCTCTTTTATAGGTTAATTGCTAACAAGTTAATAACCAATTTGCCCTAGAAACATTTGGAGCTAATCTCCAGAAGCTTCTCAACTCCTGGTGTGCATGAAGGATTGTAATACCATAAGAATACCATGAACCTTGTCAGTCTTCAGCTTTGCTTTTGGAATAAAGTCACCCAATTTGCAGATCAGAACTTCAAAGTGTGGTGGCTGGGGTTCCTCCTCACTCCTTCTAACTGGACCATGGTGATGAGCAGGATTCCTAACCAAAAGAAGGGAATACCAGAAGGTCACATAGACCCCTGAGGAGATGACAAATGATGGAATAACAGAAAGTCAGGTCTTCCATGAACATGGGAAACAGTGTCAGGTACCTACATATTACCCAGTGTTTCCTGTCCCTGATGGGTGACAATGTGAATCAGGAATGAGTAAGAGGACAGGAGTAATAAAGGTGGTGTGTCTCTCAGAAATAGTGATGCTGGTGGCAGTGAGCAAAGCCTCTGACTCACCGCTGTGCTACCCAAAATATAAAAATAAAATAAAATACTTGAGAGCCTTGAAATCGCAAGTGGGCAGAGAGCAGTTGGGATTCTAAACTTCTTCCAAGCTCAGGGCTATGTACTCCCTCAGAAGGAAGTTCTTTATTAATAATTTCTCTCTGCTTCTATTATGGAGTTGGGGGGGGGAGGAGACAGGGCAGAGGATGAAGGGAAGGAAAGGAAGAAGAAAGAAAAAGGGGGAGGGGAAGGGAGAAGAGAGAAGAGAGGAGAGGAAGAGGAGGAGAGGAAGAGGAGGAGGGACATGAGGGAGGGCAGGGAGAGAGGGAAGAGGGGAGAGAGGGAGGGACAGGAGAAGAGCTAGTTGCCCATATTATGATCACAGTAAAAAAAAAAAACAAAAACAAACAAACAAAAGAAGGAATATGTTGCCAGCAAATCCTACGGGATCAGCTTCACCAAACTAAGTTATAATTTGTATATCAATCTGAGACCTAAAACTGCTGACACACTTGAAAACCTCCTGAGTCTAGTCCCTAACACTCTGCCAACTAGACTCTTTGACTAGATGACAATCAGCAACTGTTTGTTGAGCCATGAGAACACTTAGGTATTAGCCCAGCCTACAGATCCCATCGGGATCCTTCCCACATGGTGCCTCTGGGAGCCTGTTTTCCTCTCACTCCTTCTACCTAGCTAAGACGTGCTTTCCACTGCTCAGCCCTCCAGAGAAACGCCTGGGCACTGACGTTTAGAATCCCTCTCCACCCTCACCCAAGAGACCAGGCAGAGATCTCTTGCCTGCTCTAGAACAAAGAAGCAGATGCCAGTCCCAGCCTCAGATTCATAATGGGACACTCAATGGCCTTCCCTGCCTGCCTTCTGTTTACTAGACTCTCATTTGAATTGTTTCGCTCCATCTGTCAGACAGTCCAACCCTCCCACTCCCTTTCCTTTCTTTCCCCTTCATCCTGCCTTTTCATTCTTGCCTTTATATCCTCCTTTTTTCCTCCTTGGTTTTCCATCCTTCAAAGATGAACTTTAAAATCATGTGCATTCTCTCAAGCAGGTCAAAGACATTAGACCTAACATCCCCAGCACACGGAGGAGAGACGCATACTTTCGGCACTGCAGATTATGAAAACTACACTCTGATTGGCATTCCCAGCATACTCCTGGGGGAAAAAAATCCTTACAGACATTTGTGGAAGGCTCCAGCCTCTTAAGCTTCGTTTACATTTCATAGCTTTGACTGAATTTTCCTCAACTGTGTCTCCAAACATACTTCTCTGGTCCATAAACTGTTTCAGTGAAAACTTGGATTGCCTCTGATTTGATTCCTGTAACTGCAAGAGTCTGAGACAACCATTCATTTCGAAGCAAACCTCTCTATTCGAAAAACTTCCTGTGCCAAGTCTCTGTCAGGGTCCTCAATCACAGCACCCTCTGATAATCATGGTGGCCTGCATCCTCCAAGAATAGCAGCTATGGAGAGCCTGCTTGCGGCTTCGTCATAAACCCTTATTTGTTTATTGAACTATAGACAAGCCAATATGAAGTTCCTACAGCCAAATCTGAGATGAACGCTGGTAACATTTGAGATTTTCAGACTTCCTGACTATTCTTCTTCCTTTTTAATAAATTTTATTCATATTTTTAAATATTTCTATTGGTGGGGATTATAATTATACTATTTCTACCTCCCATTTTCTCCTTTCAACCCCTCCCATTTGCATCCCCCTTGAGCTTTCAAATACATGGTCTTTGAGTGTGTGTGTGTGTGTGTGTGTGTGTGTGTGTGTGTGTGTGAGAGAGAGAGAGAGAGAGAGAGAGAGGGAGAGAGAGAGAGAGAGAGAGAGAGAGAGAGAGAGAGAGAGAGAGAGAGAGAGAGAGAGAGAGAGAGATCCAGACTCACAAGCAGTGCATGGGAAGATAAAAGTACAGCCTCAGATGTAGGTCCTTGTTTCTGCTGGTGTCTACTTCTGTCTTGCCATTGCTAGGATTACATGTGCAGTCCACTGCATCCAGTCTTTCGTGGGGAGGTAAGGCTCCAAATTTAGGTCCTTATGATTGCAAGGCAACTTGCAGCCTTGACTTTTACTTGGTGCTAAATGATTATGGCATTTCATGATGGGAGCATCAGGGATATGTTTCAATGTCCTTATATCGTAGTATTGAGACAGCCATAAATGATTGTGAGCCTGGCCACTCTCAGAGTCCTTAGGAATTACTGGCCCACTGCTTTGTGGAGTTTCACTTTGGAAATGATCAGGGTGGAACTGTAGCTATGATGCAGCTGGGCCTGTAAGAACACCGAAAACAGGGAGCTTCGCTGGTAGGAAAGGAAATGGCTAGCTCTCATCTCTTTTGAAATGAGGAAATATACAAAGGTTCTGGAAGCCACCTATGGGAAGCAGTCTTTCTCTTAGGCCTTGAGCCAACACAAAGAATGCTCGGTTGAGCATTACTCAATTGTGAGTTTGGCCAAAGAACCATTGTGCGCTGGAAGATGTTTTCTATTTTGTTTGGTTTGTATCTGGGTGGGCACAGGCTCCAGATGAGTTTCATGACACCAGCAGCCAGTTCACAATCCTGAGTGGTTTCTCTGAGGAAGAAACTCTCCAACCTGTCCTTATAAGCTTACATTAGAGTCTGTTTCACCTCAAACTTAATCACTTTGGCCTTATTTAGTCAGCATCTTGATTGGTTGAATTGAATTCTCTATACCTCTCTTCATGAGACAGTTGTGGTAAGCAGCTTTTCCATGCGCACCTCATGCCTAACTGTAACTGATGGCGAGCACATCAGTGTGCAGTTCTCTGAAACATCACCTCCTGCCCTGGACTCCAGCCTCCCACTTCTCTTCCGGAAGATAAGATCTACAAACAGTAGCCTTGTTTAACTTAAACAAGCTTTCTGCCCTCAGCAAAGGGAAAAGTCCAGTAGGAAATCCGCATTTGCTGTTGGTGATGGCAGATAGGCACCACCGATGACTCTAATTCTCAAAGCTGCTTACAGAACCGGAGCCAAGTTTTTGTCTCCCAGTAAGATTACAATGGGGAGGGGAGAGGGGTGTTTCTAGCAAAGCTCATTCCCTCAGGTCAGTAACAAGGGTTAGTGTTTCATTTCCTGAGGGACTTAGAAAATATGAACGGCTTTTGCCCTTCCCATACAAATATGGAAAATCTGAAAGTGTTCTTCTGAGATCCCACCGTCCACTGGACCAGTGAAGACCATCATGATTCAAAAAATCCCCAAATTATTCCATTAAAAACAAGTCATTCTATCATTCTTTCCTAGAATTTGACTTTATGATAACACTTTTCAGGTATTTGACTAACCCACATAAAAAAGTGCTTATGTATAAAGTAAGATAATCATATGTATTATAAACTATAAAAGTATGACATACATTACATACATACCTAAACACAAACCTAAAATATACTCCATGAAACATAATTCATCCTTACTACATGTCATTGACTTTGATGTTTTATTTATCATTCCATTCTATTAAGTAGAGGTGTGTGGTTCAGCAGTGGAGAGCTGCCTGGCATAACTAAGGCCCTGGATTCAAACCCCAGTACCACACCACAACAACCACGAGCTGTGACTCATCAGACTGATTTTCCAATCCATGACCCAACCTATAAAGAGCACTCTGGAAGGAGAAAGGAGTGTGTATATCATAATGCTACAAACCTCCCACTTCTGGAAAACCAAAAACTTGCCCTTGAGGATGGCATTTGGTCAAAAATGTTCTCTCATTAAAATGCAAATAAACTATATTTATGAAATAAGAGTGTCCTGAGTCGTGTATTGTGTCGCATCTGACTTGTCATAGATTCCATCCCAGTGGAGAAGATGAATGCAGTTGGGAGTGGGTGAGGAAGGGATGCTGATCTCGGGAAAGCTCTACGGAAGGGGTCTAGAAGACTTTAGGTGCTTGGAGTGCCTCTGAGCCGTAGGCTTTGGTCTCCTTCCCATACATGCATGTAGCTAGCTCGTCCAGGCTGAAGTCTTCCCCAGGTCACCCAGAGATCTCTAGCTGCCCCCTTCCATTCCTCATGTCCAGGGCAGGAATGGAAATTGCTCTGGGTAAGTGATAGGGCTGATCCAGAACCTCAGGAGCCCCCTATGAATACAGTTCCAACTCTTTCCCTCTGTGACCTTGCCCCACGTTCAGGCATATTGTTCACATTTCTCTTAACATTAGCCATCTTTTCCAACAGGAAAACCCCATTGCTGTCAGTGTCCCCAGGCTCTGGCAGCACTGACAGATAGCCCCTCTCTGGGTCCTTTCAGAGCACAGGCATAGATGTCTACCAGACAGCTGTGACAGGGCAGAAGCATTTGATCATGGTATACCCTGTATTCTTCACATCCTCCCGTGCAGTCACCTACCACCTCTAAAACGCGGTCCCTGACTGATCCATAACCCTGAGCATGGACTGATGGATGTGCTTGTTGGGTTATTTGTTCAGAAACCCCATTTATGTCCTTACAATGTGAAATAACCCTTCAGCTTCTCCTCTACTTAACCATTTACATTAAAATGATACTTTAAGAACTCCATTGTTGGCTAAGATCAAAAACTCAGGTGACAGCAGATGCTGGCGAGGATGCAGAGAAAGAGGAGCACTCCTCCATTGTTGGTGGGATTGCAGACTGGTACAACCATTCTGGAAATCAGTCTGGAGCTTCCTCAGAAAATTGGACATTGAACTGCCTGAGGATCCAGCTATACCTCTCTTGGGCATATACCCAAAAGATGCCCCAACATATAACAAAGACACGTGCTCCACTATGTTCATCGCAGCCTTATTTATAATAGCCAGAAGCTGGAAAGAACCCAGATGCCCTTCAACAGAGGAATGGATACAGAAAATGTGGTACATCTACACAATGGAATATTACTCAGCTATCAAAAACAACGACTTTATGAAATTCGTAGGCAAATGGTTGGAACTGGAAAATATCATCCTGAGTGAGCTAACCCAATCACAGAAAGACATACATGGTATGCACTCATTGATAAGTGGCTATTAGCCCAAATGCTTGAATTACCCTAGATGCCCAGAACAAATGAAACTCAAGACGGATGATCAAAATGTGAATGCTTCACTCCTTCTTTAAAAGGGGAACAAGAATACCCTTGGCAGGGAATAGAGAGGCAAAGATTAAAACAGAGACTGAAGGAACACCCATTCAGAGCCTGCCCCACATGTGGCCCATACATATAGAGCCACCCAATTAGACAAGATGGATGAAGCAAAGAAGTGCAGACCGACAGGAGCTGGATGTAGATCGCTCCTGTGAGACACAGCCAGAATACAGCAAATACAGAGGCGAATGCCAGCAGCAAACCACTGAACTGAGAATAGGAACCCCGTTGAAGGAATCAGAGAATGAACTGGAAGAGCTTGAAGTGGCTCGAGACCCCATATGTACAACAATGCCAAGCAACCAGAGCTTCCAGGGACTAAGCCACTACCTAAAGACTATACATGGACTGACCCTGGACTCTGACCTCATAGGTAGCAATGAATATCCTAGTAAGAGCACCAGTGGAAGGGGAAGCCCTGGGTCCTGCTAAGACTGAACCCCCAGTGAACTAGACTGTTGGGGGAGGGCGGCAATGGGGGAGGGTTGGGAGGGAAACACCCATAAGGAAGGGGAGGGGGGAGGGGGATGTTTGCCCGGAAACCGGGAAAGGGAATAACACTCGAAATGTATATAAGAAATACTCAAGTTAATAATAAAAAAAAAAGAAAGAAAAGAACTCCATTGTTTTTGTTTGCTTGCTTGCTTTAACTAGCTCACTAGTTCTCTCTCTCTCTCCTTGACTCTCCTTGACTACAGGAGACTCTTCACCAGAGTTCCTATAGAACTTTCTGACTCTACCTGAAATATCCAGCCCCTCTTCAGCCAGAAGCAAACAACAGAAGGGGTGAGGGTCAAGCAGTTGAGGATCATAGTCTTGACCTATGCTGACAGTCTGTAGTGACAGAGATTGAAACCCTAGAGAGAGAAGGGCCACCCAAAGAGAGGCCAGTGAGACTGGAAATGGAGCAGAGGAACCCCAGGGCTAGTGTGCCCTTTGTCCCATTTATTGCTAAACTTCAGTGGCTTCCCTCCCCTTCCCTCAGTCTGGTTGTACTTGCATTCTGAGAGCCAATAGTTTCCCCCTTTGCCCTTTTGCCTAATCCAAGCTGGGTTTCTGTAACTTACAACCACAAAGACTCCTGACTAATACAACCATTAATTGTTTCTTGCTGGCTACTGCCATGTTGTTATTAAGCCAAATATTTATGTCTTGTGTTTACATATTGTTTTTTAATTCAAAGGCAGGCCCTTACATTTTCTGCTATGGAATAGATCTAGATCTTGTTTAACCTGGCTCCTAGTTCTGATGGGTCTGGTCACAAATTTGCATATACTCTCATCAGTTGTGGTGAGAAAACATAACTTTTGTCCATTTTTGAAAACAGCTAGTTTCTTCTTAGCAAGTAAAAGAATTGCAGTGACAGGATCTCAGTCAGGAAAAAGTAAAATAAAATTTTAAATTATAAAAAACCAACTTATGTTCTTTTGAATAAATTGTCAGTCAATTCTCCAGAATATTAACTGGCTAAAAGATGGGCTGATTGAGACCTCAGAAATAGGACAGGAGGGCTCCAAATCCAAGTGACATTGTCTGATTAATAGGGGCCTATTCTATGGGGCTACATCTCTGGTATCACCCTTGAATGTAGACACCTCTTCTGAACATGCAGGCTTCACATTCTCATCCACAGCTAGAATCAGGAACCCAGCCATTTGTCTCAATCACAAACTCCCTATATGCTGTCATGAACAAAAGCAATCCAGGCTTAGTAAATATTCTAAATATCCTTGCAAAAGAAGGAAAGATATGCACCAATGACTAGAATGCTGGCATCAGACCTCCAAAGTTCAAGACTGAAGCTGAGAGTTTTCTTTTGTAGAAAGAAATGAACACAGCCTAAAAGATGTGTAACTATGTAGAAGTGGGATGGAAGAGTTAGGTGGTAGACCAGATGACTTTTTTGTGGGATGGGGATGAGCTTTTAATGCTGCTTCTAATTCAAAGAGGTCAAGGTTCAGAAACCTAGGGCTAGGAAAACATCCTAGGGAAAATATGATTAGCAGGTATGAACGCACACTGTTGGGCAAATTTTGGCCAAAGAAAAAGACATTGGAAGGTATGTTTGTGGCCTTGTCCTGAGTGAACAGACAGACTCCATGACTCTTAACCTAAGCCATAAGGAGCAGGATGCTTCTTACCCCAGAATGTCTTCACAACACATAGGAGGAGCAGACTTCTAAAACAAGCCTGTTTTCCAAAACCATAGGGCTTGGGTGAGGCTCTCCAAAATGCACTTGTGACTCCAAGAGCTATCTCCATTTGTGTGTCCTCCCTGGGTCTTATGAGAATTCCTAGGTCTGATGATAAGTGAGATCACAGGATAGTAAGAGTAGTATCTTAAACTGGTCTCTTGATCTGCCTCCCTGTGAGTGAGACAACACGTTGGAAATTATGTCAGTGCAATCAATTTTGAGACTCATCCATGAGGTTTGCTAGTTACTACACCCAAAGAAACAAACCCGTCAGCCCAAGTGTGACCTATCTGGATGTTTCTGCAGTGTTTCTGCTTATTTTGCAGGAGGTTTCTAAGAACTCTATTATCGACTCTCACATCCTACTCTAAATCCTTCCTCCTTTCCACGGCCCATTTTTGGGCATTTATGGGGTAAACTGCCCCTCCTTGTCCCAGCTTCTGAGCATTATTACTAAGTTCTCTCTTCCTTATAATTTACATTTAAACACTGTAATTAAGAATGGTAGTGAGAAACAGGCATTTATTTTTATTTATTTATGTATTTATTTACTTTACTTCCCAGTATCAACCCTGCTTCTCCCAGTACCTCCTCAGGCAGATCATCCCCAATTCCACCTTCCTCTTCCTCTTACACGTACATTCCTGCCTCTCCCTCCTCTAGTCATTGTAATACTAGGTGCATCCTCTCCCGTTGAAGCCAGATGAGGTGACCCAGTTAGGGGAATGGCATCTGCATGCAGATAGAAAACAATTTCAGGAACAGCCTATGCTCCAGTTGTTGGGGGACTCACATGAAGATCAAGCTACACACATCTGTACATATGTGCAGATGGCCTAGGTCCAGCCCATGCTCACTCTTTGGTTAGTAGTCTGTCTCTGTCTCAGTCTCTGGGGGCCCCCAAGTGTCCTGGTCATTTGACTCTGTTGTATTCTTTTGGGGTCCCTATAAACAGGTATTTATATCATCTCCTCTAAGGCTTGGGGAACATTGTGGACAAGGGAATAGGAAGAATGAATAGCTGGGTAATAGGGGAAAAGACTATAAAACACCATCTTCTGCATAAAATAGCCTCCTCATTTATAAACCCATAGCAGGAGCAGTTACCTACACTAGGCCTGCAGAAGACCTTCCTGTCAATTTAATCAGCCATGAATTGGGGAGGGGCTTACAAGGACTTACCCCCTCCATAGGTAACTATTGGCCATGAATGAAAGGAAATCATCTTTCACAGATGAGCCTACCAGGCTCCAATGGATGATTTCATGGTGGTATGAACTATGCAGTTAAACTCAATGAAACATACACATAAAGGCATGAACATAAGAAAAGAATGTGCAGGAAGGGAGGTTACAAGGGTAGATAGAGGAAGGGTGGTTGAGAATAATCGGAATGCATTTATAGCTATGAAGTTTTGAAAAAAATTAATTTATATTTTAATGTTTTATTTTTGAAATCATAATAAAATTACATCACTTCCCCATTTACATTCTTCCCTCCAAACCCTCTCCTGTATCCCTCACTATCTTTGAAACTTATTGTCTCTTTTTCCTTAATTGTTATACATATGGTTATGTGTACCTATATTCCCAAATACACAAATACAACCTGCTCTTCCATATAATGTTACTTGTGTGTATATGTTTTCAGGGCTGACCATCTGGTTTTGAATAACCAATTGGTTGGTTCTTTCCTGGGAAGACTATTTCTCCAGCATTCCTTCTTGCCTGTAATTCTTTGTCTAGAATTTAAAGCCTTAGAATTTCTACTCAACTATCACATGATTATTTATGTACAAGAGAACAGGGGGGGGGTCTCCCAGAAGTAACAAAATAAAATGCAAAAGTAAAGACAAATGAAAACAAAACAAAGAAAGGAACTGGGGGGCTAGGGAATGAAGCTCCCCCAGTGGAATGATTATTGAGCATACAGGAAGCCAAGGGTTCTGACCCAAGCACCACATAGACCAGGTGCAAAGTCTCATACCTGTAATCATAGCACAGGAGAAGCAAAGGCAGAAATCCTGGGCATTCTCGATTATCATGTGCTACAAAAATGTCTAAGGTCAGCTTGGACTCAAGAAGGGAGGCAGATGAAGGTCAAAAGAAAGACAGAGAGAGGGAGGGAGGAGGAAGAGGGAAGGAGGAGGGAGAAGAAGGGAGAGGACGAGGGAGAGGGAGAGGGAGAAGAAGAGGGAGAGACAGACAAAGATAGAGCCAACAGAGAGGAGAGAATTGAGAGCTACAGAAATTTAGAAAATCAATTCCTTCACCAAACCCTACCTTTTGTAAGTCTATTAATGCAAAAAACAAATTACATTTGAAATATAAAAGTTACTTACTATTTTTATACTTGCATATTCCAATAATCCTAATTTCCTCTTAAATAAATGGGGTCTTCCTTCTGGCTCAAGGAAGGCTCATTTTTTTTAAAAGAAAAATTCAAATGCAAAGTCTAAAACATCAAAAATTCTATCCCCTTCACATAACTAGTAAAATAAAACTGGATCCTAATGGTGCCATCCAATGACTTGCTTACTTTGATTACATTTGTTCAAAATTTGAAATATTGGCTTATAGAATCTTCATGAAATAGCTGGTATAGAGTCATTAAATATGGGAAACAACGCTCTGAGAGACAACACTAGAAATATACTTTCAACTTAACAGTAATCTACAGTGAAAACATTACCAGCCCAGAACCTACTCCTCTTAGAGAATCAGTCCTTTGTCTGGGGCTTTACAGATAGATCCTAAAGCAACTGCCAATGAGCCTCACAGAACAGTATCTGGGTCCTCGCATCATCTCTCCATGAATTTTGGTATCACCTACGTCTTGCTCCTACAGCGTGTTGCCGTGTCTCTCCCATAATTAAATTAGGAAAAACTCCATCTCACCCAGGACTTGCTATCCCTCTGGATTTACAGGAGGAAGTGGGCATGTTATGAAATGCAGACAGCAAGGATGGGAGGTTGAGCTCCAGTCAATGGCCAGAAAGAAGCTAAGGGCACTCAGATTTACAGCCACAAGGAAACACACTGCCAACAGCATGAGTAAGCCTGGAAGAGGATCCTCTCCCATCAAGCCACACAAGAAAATATAACCCAGCTGCTGCCTTGATTGTTCCATCCTGAATCCAAAGACTCTAGACAGGTTTTGGTCAGACTTCTAATCCCCAGATGCAAACATATGTTGTCTTAAGATACCATGCCTGTGACAGTATTGGCAGAACAATGAATGCAAACTCAGGGGCATATAGTAAGAGAACAAACTGTCCAGACGTGTGTGCTCACTCTGACCCCTGTGAAACATTATATTGGCTTACTTCTCAGCTGAGCCACTTCTCAGAAGAGTGAGATGCAGGCAAATGCCAGAGGGCAGTTTAATGTCCAGCGATGCCCTTCCCTTCTCTGCACCTAAGTTCCCTCACCTGTAAAATGAGAGTTGTATAATTGGGAAACACCAGTGAACTTGTGTTCTATGTTTCAGGAAGAACACAATGCCCTTGCAATCCTATTTGATCCGGGAATTAGCATGTAAAGGATGGAAGAGAGAGAGACAGGTGTTGACAACCCACACAAGTTTCTGTTCTGAGGAGACATTCAGAGGACCCACTCAGTGACATCCCCTTGGAAATCAGTGAAACGACTTCACCCAAACCGACCATAGACCATTATTTGCCAAGTGGGCTATTATAGTCAGAATTTCTATTCCTGCACAAACATCATGACCAAGAAGCAAGTTTGGGAGGAAAGGGTTTATTCAGATTACACTTCCACATTGCTGCTCATCCACAAAGGAAGTCAGGACAGGACCTCACACTGGGAAGGAACTAGGAGGTAGTAGCTGATGCAGAGGCCATGAAGGGATGCTACTTACCGGCTTGCTTCCCCTGGCTTGCTTAGCTTGCTTTCTTATAGAACCCAACACCATCAGCCCAGGGATGGCACCACCCACAATGGTCTGGGCCCTCCCAGCTTGATCACTAATTGAGAAAATGCCTTACAGCTGGATCTCATGGAAGCATTTCCTTGAGGGAGGCTCCTTTCTCTGTGATAACTCCAGCTGTGTCAAGTTGACACACAAAGCCAGCCAGCACAACTGACCCCTTGTCAACATGACACACAAACACATCATATTAAGCCTCAACCCTTACTTTCTTATTCATCCCCAAGATCTAAATACCTTTAAAAGTCCCACTCTTTACAAATTCTTACATATTAAAATTTCAATCCCTTTAAAATATCCAATCTCTTGAAATTCAAAATCTTTTTACAATTCAAATTCTCTTAATTGTGGGCTCCATTGAAATATTTTATTATTTCAAGAGGAAAAAATATCAGAGCACAGTCACAATCAAAATCAAAATCAGACTTTTACTGTCCAATGTTGTCTGGGATCCATTCACAATCTTCTGGGCTCCTCCAAGGGCTTGGGTCACTTCTCTAACTCTGCCCTTTGTAGCACACAGTTGTCTTCCAAGCTCCAGTTGCCTGTACTCCACTGCTGCTGCTATTCTTGGTGGTCATCTCATGGTATTGGTATCGCAAGAAACATGCTGTCTTCTGTTGCAACTGGACTGCACTTTCACAAATAGCGCCTCATGGGTTCTTTTCATGGTGCTAAGCCTCAACTTCTTCTGCATGACCCCTTCAGTCCTGGCTGGGCCTTCAACTGCCACTGAGGCTGCACCTTCACCAATGGCCTCTCCTGGCCTCTCACATGGCCAAGCATCAGCTGCTACCCTTTCATGTTTCAAAACCAGTACCACCTGTGTGACTCGTACACATTACCAAGTCTGACTTCCCACACAAGGTACAACCATGACTGCCTCTGGAACACAGCTTCTCTGCCTTCTCAGGAAACACTTCCCAGAAGATTTTATTTTAGTGATACTGGTCTCTTCTTAATCACTGCTAATTTCTTAACTCCAGCTAACCAGCATCAATCAACCCAGTAATGCAAAGGTTTTGCTTTAGTAGTTCTGATACCTTGTTAATCTTCAGCTCCAGCTAACCAAAACCACAGAATCTTCACAATCAAAACAGCAATGGCCCTGATAAGAGTCTTTAATCTTTCCCATGAAATTTCACAAGCCCAGCCTCCATCATTTGCACTGTTCTCAACATTATCTTCCAAGCTCCTACAGAACATCCCACAGAGCTCTTAACAGCCCAAAAGCTCTTTGAGCTCAAAGTTCCAAAAATCTTTCCACAGTCCTCCCAAAAATATGGTCAGGCTGTCACAGGAATACCCCACTCCCTGTACTAGTTTATCTTAGAGTTTGTATTCCTACACAAAATATCATGACCAAGAAGCAAGTTGGGGAGGAAAGGGTTTGTTCAGCTTATATTTCCACATTGCTGTTCATCACCAAAGGAAGTCAGGTCAGGAACTCACACAGGGTAAGGGCTTGAAGGCAGTAACTTATGGCTGATGCAGAGGCCACAGAGGGGTGTTGCTTACTGGATTGTTTCCTGTGGCTTGCCCCAGATTGCTTTCTTATAGAACCCATGACTACCAGTCCAGGGATGCCACCACGCATTCTGGGCCCTACCCCCTTGATCACTAATTGAGAAAATGCCTTATAGCTGGGTCTCATGGAGGCATTTCCTCAAGGAAGGCTCCTTTTTCTATGATAACTTCGGTTGTGTCAAGTTGATCAAAACTAGCCAGTACATGGGCAAATAGGCTACTAGCACTTCCAAGCTTCTTTTATGGAGAATATTCTGAAGAAACTTTTTGTTGGAGAAGGTCCAAATCAAGTTTTGGGTTTTGTTTTGTTCCTAATGAAAAAAATTAAAAATATACCCTCAGCCCAATTCTGAGACAATGAGCATGAAATGCCATGTCTCACACACACACACACACACACACACACACACACACACACACACACACACACGTACATGCACACGCACATGCCACACACATGCACATGCCACACACATGCACACACACCCCTTCCCTAATAGTAGACATGGCTTCATTATGAGACCGCTGTCTTGACTTCTGGTTAGGTGGAAGAGCAGAGCCAATATTCTTAGAAGTAAGCTGGAGCAGCACATTCATGTGAAATAGTTTTGTGGGTCTCCTTTTTCTGGTGCTACACAAAGAAAGGCTTTCAATGGAGCCATGGTAAGTAGTTTTTAAGATTTCAAAGTCAATGGGGGATATAACTGAAAGCATAAATTCAAAAACCATAGTGTGCTGAATGTTGAAAATAGAGAAGTGTTCTTTACAGTGTGAAAAAAAATCTGCTCATTAGGGCCTCAGAATGAATCCACTCTTACAAGCCTAATCCATGAATAAACTAAGAACTAGAACTTTGCTAAAAAATTCCTCATGGATTTACAAGTTGCTATAAGTCCCTGAGGAGCAGGGCTTGACCTATAAAGCTGCCCAGGGTACACAGGTCTGTACAGTGCAGAGAGAATTTGGGAACTGACATCTCTCCACAACAAAGACACTACTGATACCAAAAGCCAAGACCTATCTGGCTTTCTGTCTCCCATGTTAAATAGCACTTGGTGTGGGTTTAAGAGTAACTTGATGGCTGCTGGCTTAAGAAAAGGGAATTTTGAAAGACTGTTGGAAACACAAAAACAGAAAAGTCAACCTTGAGTTTGTAAAAGCCTAGGAGTTAAAAATCATTAAATTGAATTTCTCTTAATCTTAAATTTATAGCTATGACTATTCTAATAATATTCAGATTTTCTAATTACTTAGAAGTATAAAAATAAAACAAAATGTATGTGCATATGCCTTTTTCCTCTTGTCAAATGAAAGAACAATGTCAAAGAGCCCAGTCAATAGAAGGTTTTAATAGAGGTACATTTAATTTCATCTCCCATTCTCTTTATTAGTCAAGTGAAGGCTAGGTCAATTCTTTGACAACTCTTGGATTTTGTGATTAACTCAGTAAATGCTAAATGTATTGTTTGGGTTGAACATACTTAAAACACAGTAACAAAACTGGACCATAGTAACCAAGCTGATAATTAGCTACCTTGTATGATAAATCTGTTATGAAGTTTGCTTTAGCCAATGCAGGATTCCTTCCTCGCCTGAATAAGAATCTAGTTTGGGATCACTATATGAGAAAGAAAAGTGATTAGATTCAGATGGGGAGAGCATAAGAATGGCCAGCCAAGACAAGAACTGTTGTTCCACCCTATGCAGAACATGCATAGTATAGAACATGCACTGTGATCATTTGATCAATTCAAACCTGAGGATCCAGAGATTGGTCCTGATCTTACAATATTAGTAAGATATCAAATTTTACTCTTACTGGGTAGAGACCTTCAGAAGCATTTGAGTTGTAGAAACACCCAGAGTAGATTTTTGGAATATAGTTGAGTTGTCATATTTTCTAGATCATATTTAAGAACTCAACAAAGTAGTTTTCTGGACATGACAGTACCTACAGCAACTGTGGCCACCTGCACAGGACTTCCAAAAGATCAAGCCAGTCAGGGAAATCAGATCTGATTCTCCATCCTTTGGGTTCTAAGAAGGAAGTCCATGGGCTGGCTCCACGGTGTTCAAGTCTCTACATTACCTCTTACTCTCAGTCTTGGGGACTCAGCCTTTTAGCTCTGACATAAAATGCTGACATTCGCCAGCCATGATTCCAGGTCCATCCACACACATCCACTCATATTTTTCCTTCTGTAATAAAGTCATGTCATTTGGTAGTAAACACTAGCAGAGTGACAATTGGGGTGAAAACTAAGAATGAAAATACTCTGGAGGGTTTTTATCATGAATCAGAAGGCTTCCTTTGTCAAAACTTCATTGCAATTGAGACTATTTAAATCCTTCTCCTCCCTTCAAGGTTGAACTCAAAGTTGACTGCCATACTTTCAAAATACCCATGTTGACTGTCAGTTTAATTTTTAAGGCCGTGTGTGTTTTGTGTGTGTGTGTGGCGTGCATGTGTGTGTGTGTGTGTGTGTGTGTGTGTGTGTGTGAGAGAGAGAGAGAGAGAGAGAGAGAGAGAGAGAGAGAGAGAAACAATTTTCCTCACTGTAAAACCTGAGAAAACAAGTTAAAAGGAAGATACTTTTTGAGATAGTCTCATGGTCTCATGTCTTCCAGGCAGGTCTCAAAATACATAGCCAGAGGTGACCTTGAACTCTGAATTCTCTGCCTATCTACTGCTTGTGTACCAAGATTACAAGTATGAGCTACCATGCTCAGTTTATGCAGTGGTACAAACTGATCCCAGGGCCTTATTATACCAGAGCATTTTGGCGCATGGTTTTGAAAGTTTTGTTCCATACACATCTGGTTCAATTGTTTCTGTGCATGGTTGAGATAAGGCATGGCAGAAGAATGTAGCAGTCAAGAAGCAAAGAAATATCATGTGATGTGAGACAACTCTTTCCTTCCCCCTTTTGTTCAATATTCTCATCACTGGATGGTTCCACCACATAAGACATAACCATAGGTGTGTGCTTTCTAAACTCTAAGCACTTTTGAGTCCAATGAAGTTAACATTCAAGATTGAGTTTCACATTCGGCAGCAAGAAGCATAGGATTAATGACACATATTTTGTCTTTCCAACCTAATCCTCATTCTGACTCCAGACCCAGGTACTTCACTGACAGCTTGGTAACTCCACTAGAAAATCAGAAAGCCACTTACATGTCTTAGATGTGCCTCACAGTTTCTCCCACTGAATTTGCTCCACTTTCAATCTTCCTCCTGAATCCGTCCTTAAACTCTGATGACCCTTTCTTACCACACTTAAGCATCCTTAAATCCACATCTTTCCGAGTCTCATTTTTTTTACTAAAATCCCTTGGCACTTTTCCAGTGTTCATTAGTAAAAGGCTAAATCCTTCATGTGACTGCACAATTATAGATGCTTTGGGCTGAAAACAGCAGAATGACCACAACCTTCAATTAGGTTCAATAATAATGACACCACTTAACAAGAGATATCTTACTGAACTATTTTTCGGCAAGGAATTTTTAAATGCAAATACATAATTGTCATGGATTCAACTTCCTCAGTAGGGTGCACAATTTTGAGAATGTCTCCCCTCCTCACATGACCAAAAATTATCACAGCTCCATACTAATTTGTTTTCAGAAGACAACAAGCTTCAAGATCAGAATCATTTAGTTGTATTTGACTGAATGAATAAGTTACTTGTTTTGGTCGAGCATACATGGCACATGGTGATAACTTTGGGCTATCTCAGAATAAAGTAAAATACCTACCAACCGTGAGTTATGCATTCTACATTCACCCCATACTGTCTGTGTTGATCAGCAGTTAATGAGAAAATAAAGGAGAATATTAAACATCCGATTTTCCTGTTTTAGAGCCACACAGAGAATGGGCACACTGAACAGAATGGAAACACAAGACAACCAAAGGTATGTCCCTCTCTCCTTCCTTAGGAATTTCATGATGCTGACAGGAACACAGAGTTGCCAAACTAAACATACCACATTCTGATTTGATGCCAACTGCAAATAAAATCAGATAAACATGAAAATTATTAGAGGTGAAAATGACTGTGGTCATTCCTTAAAGATGCTCACCATGGCTTTTGTGAGCTCCAAATGAAGCTAGGCACTTCACCTTTGGAAGAGATGGAAATTTCAGATTGGGAGGGAGAAGATGACTGTAGTTCTAGTCTAACCTGAGCAGATAAAAACGTGACATCAGACTCCACAGTGGACTTGAAGATGAAGTGGACTTCTTATTACTGGGGACACTAAAAGGCATGTAAGGACAGCTCAACAGTTTATGTAACGAAATCAGGTGGAATTTGGTGATGAATGTTAGCTGAGTGACAATTTTGGAAGGAAATCAAGCATGAATATTCTGCATGCTTTCTGCTCCTGATCAGAAATTTCTTAATTTGTCAAAATGCCTTTGCAACCTGAGTATGAGTTGAACCTCCTACTGCCTTTAAAAGCAGAACAGAACTGCCCACGGGTGACTAATTGGATTACCTGTGCATGTCCTTAATTCCAGGAATTATATGAAGACATGTAAGAAAGATATTACTACTTCAGACTCATTAAGATGCCCACAGTCCAAGCAATAATAGTAACAATCAATGGTAATGAGAACATAGAGAAACTGGAGCTCTTGTGTGTTGTTTGAGAGGCTGGGGAAGGTTCAACCTTGATAGAACACGGAGTGTAGATTCCTAAAAATGTCTACACTAGAACTACTACATGACCCAACAACCCCTTTTTGGAAAATGTATTAGAAAAAACTCTAAGTGTAAGAGTCTGAGAGCTGTAAGCACACCTGTGTTCATATCAGGAATATCCACAACAATCCAGAAATGGAACACATCAAATACCAAGCAACAGATAATGAATAAACAAAATTGGCATTTATATCTTTGTGTGTATATGTATGTGTGGATGGATGGATGGATGGATGGATACTTTGAAAAGAAGACAGTTTATCAATTACTGTAACATGGGTGAATTTTGAGGACAGCACAGGAATTTAAGTCATGCATTAAACAATGCTATGTGATTCCACTTACAGAGGTATCTAAAATGGAAAAAATAGGTCAGGATGATAGATCTCTTATGGGCAACCCAAGGTGACATCTTGCTTCCTGGTAGAAACTAGCCACGGATTTGTTGTTGGGGTCTTCCTATTGTTCAGGTCTAATGAAATACCATGGAATTACCTTGATGTTTCTTTTAGTTACCCTTTTCTGTCTGGGAAACCATGGATCATTTAAGCAGCAGTGAAACATGCTAGAGAACATTGGTGCCCTTAAGCCTTGGCACCTCTGGTGGCCTAAGAATCCTCAGATTTCCTCAACAGATCCAGGATCACAAAATTTAAGAGTAAGTCTTCTGCTATCCTTGCCAGCCCCAAATGATTTTAGACTCTAGAACCAGTTAACCTAGAATTTAACAACAACAGAAGCTTCCTATCAAACCTTAGCTGTTCCTTCTGAAATATTATTTACTTCTTTCTAGAAGGAAGAAGTTGGTCTTTTGTTGAAGCAAGGTATTTTCCTTCAAAAATATCTCAACAGTGATAGTTTGGGTTATTCTCTGTTTATATGTCAAGCCTGGGGCCAATAAACTGGAAGAATTGAAAGTCTCAGAAAATGACACCACCGAATCCTTAGGTCAGGGAACTACTCCACACGTGCAGGAGGAAAGAACCCATGCTAAAGTGCAAGAACAGAGTTCTTTACTGATGGCATTCATTCTCCTCAAACAAGGAATTCCATGTTTCCCTGAGAGGGTAAATATGAGAAGGTCAGTTAGCTCAAGATGACTCACCAAAATGTACCCAGAGTAGCTGTATGCTCACCGGGAGACCCCCGTTGGCATTAGTGGCTGTAAATTATGGTCATTCCTAAGAGGTAACAAGAGAGGTTCTGTCAGCTGTGCAATTACTTTGTTTTGGCAGGACACTTTGGAGTCAAGAAAACATTGGCTGGAGTTCAAGGCCAAGATTTTGGATCAGCTGCCACCATAATTTTTCAGAAATATGATGACCGTTCCTCAAGAAATAGTTTCCAAAGTAGGCTGCAGGAATGCCCCTGTACATGTTCGAAAGGGATTTAAAGAATGAAGCCCTTAGGGACCTCTGAGCAGAAGGTGAGAGAGGTCCAGGTCATAGGAGGAATGAATCCTCCTCACCAAATATAGTGATGATTTAGAGAGGGATTTCAGTGAGACAGGATGGACACATGCTCTTTATCTTGTAAATGACAAAGAACACAGCAGAATAAAAACTACCTGGGTTATCTGTAGAGGTTGTCTCTTAAATGCAAGTTCTGTGCTAACTATAGCAAGGGAAACATCCTATACTACCCAGCATAGGTTTGTGTATGAGACTAGGAGAGTTGTGTAAGCATGTTAAGGACAAGCCAGTGGGTCTGGTGGCCAGTGAGATCCAGGGTGGGTTCTTCTCACTTTCATATTATTGCTGGCCTTGCAGGTCTATACAACAAAACATTTTCCATACTTTATAATTCAGAGGAATCATTGAAATTTGAATGTGCAAGTCTGTGGCTTGTCATAAAGAACATTCTCAGTCTTTTTTTTAATTTAGTGTAATACGGCATCTACACAAACACCCAAGCCATATTAGGGTTGAAAGAAAATTTTACCATGTGCCCAGGTTCCTCAGGCAGAGAAGATATGGTTTGAGTGGTAAGAAGTTGGGTTTTAAATATAGTGTCTTGAGTCAGAAAGAACATTATGGAAATGTATATGATGGCTACAGAGGCAGTGCATGTGACTAGTGAAGAGGTGAGAACAACCATCTAGAGAAGGCATTGGGGCAGTTATAAGTTAAATACAACACTTCACGTGTTTGTTGTATGTTGTGAAGGTACTGTTTTGTTCACTGAAAAGATGTGGAAGGACCATTAGCCTACATCTCTGTAACAACACTAACAAAAACACCAATGCTTTGAAAACAATAGCTAGACTATGGAATAACATCCTTAAAATACAAGGTAAATCATTAATTTGTTATCAGTTATATTAATTTTTATTAATCTTTTAGAAATAAAAGTAAGTGTATTAAAAATCTTTCTGCCATTTAAGAAATGTTGGTAGTGGCTGGTTAATATATAAAGTTCCCAAAATGGAGGCTAAGGCTAAAAGGTTTTGTTGTTTCAAGGAAATCGTCATTCTAATCTCACAGAAGCCTATAAAAAAGTCTCTGCTCAACGATGAACTTATATCAGTGATATGTTATAAACACTACATTTAGTAAATCCAACAGCAATGATCAAGTTGTGTGGACTAAGGATTTACTTGGAAAGCTTACTGTGTTGCACTCATTTTGAATTTGTATCTTCTATATTTTATCACATTTACAATTATACTATATATGTGGGGCATTGGCTATGGAAACCATTGGAGTTTTGGAAGAGGTGGGGGACCTGAGAGACCCAACAGTGAAGCTCCACTTGTGATAGTCCAGTAGGTTTGGTCCTTTTGTGTTGCCTTCCCTTTCCCAACTTCCAAGGCTTCTGCAAAGACAAGAGTTTGGGATGCTTAACTGAAGTCACAAAAGCATTTTGATGTTTAAGGATGTCTGTTTAGGGGCCCTACATAGTTGGTGTCTTGACAAATCTCTACAGCAGGACTTTCTTTAAGCATGTTGTGGAGCTGAGACATCCTTTCTTGAAGGTTCTTCTCTGGGTAGGAAGAGTCCCTCACTCCCAGATCATCGAACACTAGGCAGGCTTTGCAGCTCTGGGCAACAACAGCTCATGAATGGATCACCCAACATCAAGAAGGACTGCGTCCTCTTCTATAACGGAATGATGTCACGGGCTGATGGGTCATCCCAGTAAGAAGAGGAAGAGAAGGGATGGCCGCTATGTAGTGACCCCGCAATGAACAGGTATGAGGGGAAGTGCCATGATCTTCCGTGTGGACTTCTGTAGTGTAAATACCGATATCATAGCCACTTTAAAGATAATACATGATAATAATATGATAAGATAGTAATATGATATTGCTGGCATGGATTTGGGAGATCACGTAGTATATGTACCATAGATATGGGTGATAGGAATCATTCCAACAACAGATGCATTAGAAGAATAGATAATTAGCAAGCAATGTGTTTGGAGTTTTTATTGTCTTTGCTTTCTATAAAATGTACTTAATTATAAATTTAATGTTAAAGAATTCTGGCTTTTTTTTTTTTTTTGGAACCAATGATTGACAGAGACACTGAAAGAAAAGAAGCAGCGTCAGGAAATCCTGTAACCACGAGACACTTGGACAGACTCGTGGCGCTGAGAGGAAATTTAGACAGGAAAGAAGTCACACGGCTGCATGCTTGCCCAGTTATCCGTGCACTCAGTTGGCAAGACCTGAAACCCTAATAAAAAGAAGTGAGAAAAAGTATCAGAATATAATGAGTGCAGGGGCTGGGGGTTGGCAAATTGGAGAGCCGGTTCCACCCATAGACATCCCTTTCTTCTCAAAGCAAACAAACAAATCAAAACAAATTCACAGACCACAAACCACGGACTCATAGCCCCTCACTAGAGATTACGGAGCTGGGGAAGGCCACGGGGGGAGCAGGAAAGCTTATGGAAGAAACTGGATTTGAACTTCAGATAAAGTTTTGACTAATATGAAGTAAAGAGTCACTGGTCAGGAAGAACAGTGGGAAATAAAATCTAAATAGGCAGTCAGGCATGGTGGTGCATACCTGTGATAACAGTACTGGGGGGCGGTGTGAGGGATCTGTAGTTCAAGCTCATCCTTGGCTCTACTGCAAGTGTAAGGCCAGCCAAACTGCATGAGACCATTTCAAAAATAAAAAGTCTGACAAGAAAGTAAAAGGGATTTTTATTCCTGGGCAAGAAAGAACTCAGTTGATGTAATCGAGTTCAGCACTGTGTGCCTGAACCAGACAAATAGTGTGACTCAGTGCCACAAGACGCGAAGAGTCAGGGTGACAGAGTGTGGAGTCTGACCGTGGAGAGTGAGGCAAGAGGCTCAGGGTATCAAATGCACCACGTCGCTCAGGAACGCCGGTACAGCGGTTGTGTGAGGAACGAGAAGGGTCGGAAACAGAGTGAAGAAACAGTCTCCTTCCTGCTGATTTGGGATCAGGAGATGAAGAGCTCATGTAGTGATGGTGAAAAGAAGGGCCGGCATCTGACTGGATATGGAAGGTAACGAAAAGAGAGGTCACTCCCAGAGAACTGCGTTTTACTAAACTGGATGGGTGATGCTGCCATCGAGAGCGGGGTTCCTGACTTGAGACTGTAGCTCTGGCTTCTTGATCACTTTGAACCAAAGCCGGTTACTCAAGGCCTCAGTTTACACGTCTCTGTGGTGAGGAGGAAAACCAAAGTGCCCCCCAACCTTGTTACAGAGCTGAGGAAATTGAAGGAGGGAACACAGGTGTGGAGCCCAACCCTGGCCCGAGGGCAGCCCTCAGTAGACACTTAGCATCCTCCAACAGAGAAGGGCTTGCACTCCGAATGCTTTTCACTCTCCTGAGTAGGATTCGGAGAATCGTCTAAGCTATGCACAGTTAAGACACGAGGGGGCAAGCTCTGTTTCAATGCGCTCTCTCTTGCTAGACGTTTGCCTGGAAGCATGAAGTGCCTTTAAAACCACCCTGGATATTTCTGCTTTCAGGGATGTCTGACCTGAACAACTGCTTTTCCTCAAGCCTCCCCCAAACCAACCTCTGCTCCACCAGAGAGAGATCGGCGCTGACCACTCTGCTTCATGACAGGGGACTTGCTATGGCCTGGAAGGCAGCCCTGTGCTGGGCCTCTTCTGGAAGAGTAAGTGTCTGTACTATCCTGGCCTCGAGGCTGCTGGGTCTGGGAAAAGGAAGGCTCTCTGGAGACCAGGAATCACATGGCCTCCCCTACAGAGTGCTCTCTTACAGCTTGTATGCTGCTTCACCCCTCTTGGTGCCTTGGAATGTAGTATGTAAAAAAAGAAATAATAAAACTCTTTGATCTATACTGACAAATGTGCCAGTTGGTAACACTCTCCCTCTTTCCTTCATTAAATGTATTAATGTTTTAATTGAAATAGAATTATATTATTTCTCCCTCCCTCTCCTCCCTCTAGCCCCTCCAGGCAACTCTCCATCAAACCCTTCCATGCTCCCCAATCTAAGCTGATCACTATTTCATTACTCACATATATATGTATATATGTGTGTATATGTATGTATATATGTGTATACATGTGTATGTGTGTATATATGTGTGTATATGTGTATATGTGTATGTATTATGTATGTACATGTATATGTGTGTATATGTGTATATGTGCATGTATGTGTGTATGTATGTATGTGTGTATGTGTATATGTATGTGTGTATGTATGTATGTGTGTGTATGTGTATATGTATGTATATATGTGTATGTATGTATGTATGTATGCATGTATACATATGGACAGTTGGGTCCACTTTCACTATTTGTGTGCATACAGTTTCCAGGCTAACCACTATGCATAGGACAACCAATTAGGGGCCTCATCATCAGAGAGGCACAGTGGGAGAGCTCGACAGCATTCCCATTGCTATTATCTGAATGGAGAGTGTCACCAGCAGGATCAGATTTGGGAGTTTGATTGCTAGATGGTGGGCTTTTGGAGATAGACTGCTCCCTTGGTGGAATCAGAATATGGTGATGCTATTGGGAGTAGATGGGCTCTAGTGGGATAAAGTAAATGACTGGGTATACTTTTGGGGAACTATGACTCACCCTCATTCCTTCCTGAATTCCTTTCCCTTAATTCTTGTAAATTGCCTATCTATTCCTCTACATGTGCCCTCTGCCATGGTGCTCTGCCTCAAACATGGGTCTAAGCAACAGTGGACTGAGCTCTCTGAATCCAAGAGCCAAAATAAATCTTTCTCCTGTTTCTGTCAGATAATTCGGTCACAACTACACAAAAGCATTATATCCACAGAATTTCTGGGGCTGAGGGCAGCTAATAGTAGGAAAGCTATTCCTTATGACACCTGAGAGACAAGCAGACCACAGCTTCCCAGGAGTGAATTCTGAGGATCAGTTCTAAGGACTGTCTCAGCAGTAGAGGAGGCAGAAGGCAGGCACAGTGTGACCACAGGTTCAACATCGGCCCCTCCATCCTGATGAGCGAACCCATACTTGGATGAAAGTGTTGAGCCCTCTGAAATCATCCAGCTATGGCAGCCTCCCTTTTGGTCCTTTTACAAACCTTCCTCAGAGGTTCACTTCAAGTCACACTGTCAAGACAGAGGCCACTAGCCATCAAAACAGACTGAGAAGAAAGCAGACTGTGTCTCCTACCAGAACCCTCCTGGCCTTAAAAACCCTCCAAATTACTGTAGGTTTGTCTTATTTTTCAGAAAGAAACAAACAATAACAAATTGGTTGAATGTTTTATGGTATGCCAGGTGGGAGGTCTAAGTCTGAAACCATGGCAATCTGGTGAGGTTGTAACTCGTATTGTTTTCATTTTTCACACAAGATGGCCTAGCTCAAGGGTCAGAGTCGAGCTATGAAACAGAAAGGACGCAAGTGACCCAGAAGCAAACAGTGTTTACTGCCACAAAGTGTGCAGTACATGGGCCTTCGCTCACATCCACTTCTGGTCTTCCTCCTCTCTGCACCTTGGGAACTTCTGCCTCTGGTGATTGTGAGGGTTACACCAAGCCTGCAAAAGGAATTCTTTTCCTTGGCTCTATTTTGACCTGGGTAGATGGTTTGGGAAGAAGCTCCTTTTTAAAGGTGTGAGGCCATTGGTACGTTTGACATTAATAGTTGCTACTTAAATCAACACTAGATATTTACGCTTTATGACTGGATCACATCCCTAAATCAGTGGTATTTAGGTCTGTTTGGGGATCCTTGGTCCCAATAAGGCATCCTTGGCCTGTTGAAAGTTGCTGGCTGAATATCATGTTTTGGGGGTACTGAGCTGTATGGATAGAGGGAAAGAATCAAAGAATCCATGGCCCTAGAGATGGATGGGAAAGTAGCAAGAATGAATACTTTTTCCTAGAGGTCATCTCCAGGCTTGCCCCTTACCCCTACCACACCTTCCCATGCTGCCTCACTCCAATCAACATCCTGCTACAGCATCACCTCAAACAGGTTCCCAGTACATGTGACACCTGTGGCCTCATTCAGGGACCCCCTGACTGTGACATCAGGACCAAGGGGACAGTGCTCCAGGCACGCCAATCACTATATGTTTCTCAGGCATAAGAATGGGTGACTTTTCAGACGGTGAGATGGCCTCTTTTAGCCCAGATGAAGCTAGAGATGCGGAAGGCCGATCACTCTGATTGGTATACAGGAACATGAGAGCTCTTTGGAAAATAGGACGGAAGTTCTCTGTACTGTGGGTGACGAACACAATGGCATGAATCAATGACATCATCTGGAGCATGCAGTGTCTCAAGGCACCTAGGTTCATTCCCCTAACTTAGCTGCCTTGTCTGACCCCAGTAGGAGACGATGTGCCTAGCCCTGCAGGGATTTGATGTGCCAGGGTGGGGGATACCCAGGGGCTCCTCTACCCTCTCAGAGGAGAAGGCGAGGGAGGGGTGAGGGAAGGGATTGTGTGAAGTGGAGACGGGTGGGGACGTTGTGATGGGGTTGTAAAGTGAATAAATAATTAATGAGGGAAAAAGACGCCCAGGTACAAAGTAGGGGGGGGGATATTCTCCATTCTTCAGGGTTTGGCACTCATCCCAATGACACATTACTATCTCTGTGCATTTCCTTTGTGGGGCAAAAATTCTTGAGTCCTTTCATGGACTCAACATTTCATTCAAACGTTTTAATACATCATCCCCAACAATTGATCTTTCACTTTGGCTTATCCAAGGGAATAAAAAATCCTCAGAAAACTTGGAAATATGCAGTATATATTATAGAATTATAGACAGGAAACTGTTTCTGTAGCTTATACTTTTAATGAGAACATATTGTTATACTTAGCTATGTGATATTCTTGCTGAATATGAACCTTTACAAGAACACATACACATTTATATCCAAACACCAAATGAAGTAGATCGCTTAAATGACCAATTTTGCACCAGAAATCAAATATATTATACAAAACAGGGCTATATCCACAATCATTAATCCTTGCTTTCTACACAGAACAACAATAAATTAAATCACATTATATGCAGATAGTTCTACTTACATCAGAATAGTAAGCTATATGTAGCTAGTGCGGCCTTGAGTTTTCTACCAGACTCATGGTAAGTTTTTATTGTTTGGTGGTCCTATATTTAAATTATCCATGAACAAAATGGCTCAAAAGACACAGGCTGTAGGGCTGGCCTGCAATGCCTAGCTCATGACCCCCTGGTTTGAGCTCTGCCCAGGGAACAAAGCTCTGATTCTGTACAGTTCGAGGACACTTCCTTGCTGACTTATAGGCTACACCACACTGAACATGTTCAGACACAGGCATTGAATAATGGATAAGATGGTCCATGTCAAAATCCACGTTTTCTTCTTTCTCTGCAGAAATAACTCTTTCTCTTCCCAATAATAAGTGACACTTTTGTTCTAGAAAATAAAAATGAACTTGGTGGCCTGTTATGATTCACACTTGGCGAAGGGACTCTTTATCCCTGTGCATATAAATTTATGTCTTTAAATATGAATCAAAGAAATGGAGCATTTTTATTAACTCGAAAATCTACTTGTTCAAATCTTTCCATCAGGAATCATAGGATACCTGATATACCAAAGAGTTTTTGTGACATATTTATTTTTACCTCTGAGAGTCTGCTCTCAGTGAAATCCTTTCGATTATGTTTGAAGTGACTTAAAACAGAAACGCCTGCATCCGCTGGCTCAGAATGCTCTGAGTTTGGGATGAATTAACATTAGTGGTTAATGAGAGATTTGAACAACCTCCAATTCAGTGCCTTTTGAGGATTCTGTTCATCCCATAGGCCTGCGGGAGACGTCTGAAAAACCCGTAGGCTGAGAACAAAGTCCAGCTCCCTGGTTTACATGAAAATCACAGATGTGAACTGTCCGAGAGCATGCATGGCCAAGATACTGTCAGCTACCTCCTCACAGTGGTGCTATTTTGTCTTTGTCTCTGAGTAAGTGTGGAGGCCTCCTCACAAGTTCCGACCTGCATGGGAAAGCTGCTGACACCTCCATAGAAATGTGATGGATGGCAGGTGGGACTCTGGGAAGAACAGTAGAGCCTGTGTCCGCTTCAGACTTCTTCTCCCTGTCACCTCGGAGGCATAAGCTCCTGGTTCTTCTCTCAGGCACGTCCAGCACTTCGTGTGGAGACTGGCTATTGAAGAAGGTCTAAACTGTTCCTTATTCGTCCATTCTAAAGACCAACTTCAGAGATGGAACCCTCCAGTGGGGCTGGCTCATTCTGCCTACTTCTATGCTGCCCCTAAAGCATCCTGTGTTTCTAGACAGTTTCCATTTTTTCCCACTGACTAAGAAATTCAGCTCATTAGCAGCTTTCTTCTGAAGTCCTGAACCACGGGGTGTAACAAACAAAACATACCATGTAGGTTTAGAGCCAAATGTCAATAGGCATTTACCTTCACAGTTGCACCCACTAGGGATCTGAGTTCTTTGTGTCTCAAGAAACTTAGGCCCTAGTATTTTCCAATTTATGAACACTGTTCTTTCGTTCTCTTTTTCTTAAATATGCATGCACGCACGCACACACATCTAAAAGAACCTGCCCAAGTAACTCTGCTTCAAGAAGCAATGGCTCCACTGGAAACAGCTTCTGAACCCGCTCTGTGTCTGTCCGAGATATACAAGGCCTCCCTTTTCACTTCCCACTGCCTGTCTTGGACCCCTCCAATCAGTCCCAACCAGAGGAAAAGAGGCAAGTTAGGGACACAGGCAGATGTGCCTTCAGCAAAGGCGCAGGGTGCCTGTAAGCAGGGGGAAGTGACTTGTCATTCCAAAAGCTTTTTCTTCAAGAGAAAGAGGAAGTGGGGGTGGGGCATCTGCTCTCATTCCATAGGATTCTCCCTCTCCTCCATGAGTTCTGAAATGTAAACAACCATTTCAAGACATGTGGAGTTCTGTCCGAGGTTCAGGAAAAGACACGCAGATGGCTCTTCAAAACAATGCAGGTTGACGGAGTCCATGTGAAACCTCTGTGCTGGGAATAGATATGACTCTACCCAGAAAGTTCTATTTCTGAGTTCAGCTTCTCTCTCAAATCTAAGACAATAATATTGGCTGTAAAATTCGTGTTTATTTCCATCACCATAAGTATATGCTTATTTTAGCGTGCATATGAACTTATATTTGACCAAATATGAAAAATGCTAATAAAATACTCACCCTTTGAAGCCTTGATCATTGGATTTAAGAGTAAAAAATTATAGAATGGCTTAAGAACTAAAGTTCCATTTTGTTTATTATATAATATTGACTACTGACAGATTATGAATGACTAATTGTCAAAGTAGTTGCTTAGCAGTGAGGAATTTGAGTTCTACAATACAATATCAAGAGTGCTTAACCCAGGGCCACCACGGAACAAACATCTACAGCCTCAGCGAAGGTTTCCCAACTTAGTGGCGTTTTCAGAACTTCATTTTAGAAACTCATATGAAGACTTTTTCTGAGACAAGGACTAACTGTGTAACTACAGCTGACCTGAAACTCACTCTGGAGACCAGCTGGCCCTGAACTCATAGATATCCCCCTGCTTCCACCTCCCAAGTACTGGGATTGAAGACATGGGCCACTTTGCCTAGCCGTGTAAAGACATTCAAGAAAGACAAACCATACAGCAGACATGTAAATGAACAATCAACCTTAATAATATTAGAATTGCTTTAACATTGTAAGAAAGGACTCCAGGGACCTCATGATTAACCCTGCCCTTTTTTTTTTTTTTGGTTCTTTTTTTCGGAGCTGGGGACCGAACCCAGGGCCTTGCACTTCCTAGGCAAGCGCTCTACCACTGAGCTAAATCCCCAACCCCCTGCCTTTTTTTTAAAAAAGGCTAGCTTCCTTCTCACCTTTAACATCTAATCTGGGACTGTGCTATTAACCTTAGAACAATTCCTCTAGCTAGAGCAAAAATAAAAGATACTTGTAGTAACAACACTGCCATTAATGGGTCACCATATAAACTCAAGAAAGGACTAGAAATATCTACACCCAAGGAATATAGCCAGGTAGAGAACTTTCCCCACCACCACCCTCCTGTAATTAACACACAGGTTCAAAAAAAAAATAAACATCAGAAAATGAGTATCTCTGAAACACAGGGGAAAACGTCGTTGAAAAAGAGAGAAACAAACAGCCCTCTGGCTCTAAGGACTGGGGTGGTTGCAGTCCGCTCATCTGTCTCCATTAGGTGCGTCTCTGACCATCAGCCGCTGCCTTCCTGAGTTGTGCTCCACAAGCTCTCCTCCTAGATTAGCATTTTTGAAGTTTACCTTTCTGGCCTACTTTTTCTGCTCTTTTGGAAGTCAGCATTTTTTCCCTCAATATCCCACGTGCAGAACCACAATGTACCTCCTTCCATGGTTCAAGAGCTAATTCATTTTATCATGAGGTTTGCATCCCATTTCCTGAGCCATAAAGAAATGCACCCCTCACAGAGGCAGGGCATTCACTTTGACTTAACCGAGAGAATGAGATGTGACACACTCCTTCCCCGGGGAGCTAGCTTTCAGAGCTTGCTGCGCTTGCGTGGCTTTCTCTACAGTTAAACTGAATGGATATCCAAGGGGTTACTTAATTCCTCCCCTTCAAACTGGGTTTCAGATGCTCAAAAATGTTACCAAGAGAAGCGTAATTACAAGACTGTCCCCTTGTTCTCTCCTCGAATGATAAACCAGGAACCCAAATTTAAACCTCCGCACACAGAACCGAGCGCAAAGCCGATACCCAGCAAAGGTTGGCTCTCAGTCCTGGCCATGCTGCCCTTGTCTGTCCTAGATCACTGTCCAAGCTATGGGTGATTTGTGGTGGCTGCAAAACTCTATGAGGTTAAAAGGACACAGCACCTATCAACGTTCTCTTTTTTAATCAAAATCATCACCTCAGATTTTGATAAATTGTGTGCAGTTTTTAAAAATGTATCATCACTGTATCTTGCTGTCGAATTCTCACTGTCTGCTTGTTCTGGAGGGAAAGGGGTTGTGTTTCTTTATAGATTCTGCTGAAGTCTACTGGTTTTGAAGTGCATCATTTGACCATAGTTCAGAAGGGATGTAGCCCTCCAATAACGTACATTTTAAAGCGGTCGAAAATGAACAACAGCTTAACATCAATCTATCCCTTCAGAGTCCGTAAGCTCAACAGACTTCTCCCCATCTTCAGTCAGAGCAGCCGTTAGTTTAGCCACAGCCAAGGGAAAGAGAACAGCAGAGAAAAAGAGAACCAGTCCTCCCTCACCACAGATTTGTCACACGCCTCCTCCATGCTCTTAAAATATAAGTGAAATTTAATCTTCAAAATGAAAAAATAGACACATTTCTAATACCAAAATATAAGATTAAAATACTTAAAAATAAAATGTTAGTATGAAGTAGGGCTTTTTTTTACATCATAAAAGAAACGTTTTAGACTGATTTTTTTTTATATAAATCCACCTAACTCACTAGTATTTACAGATTTCCAGAGTAGCTTTGATGAGACACTAAGAGAGACAGGGAGGATCCTTTCTTGAGATGTGAAGTCAGACCTGAATGTGGACGTTGGACAAAGCCCTCGGCAACCACAAACCTGTTCCCCAACTCCAGAGAGAGGGGCATGCATTCCCAGCCTTGAGATTTCTCTCATTCCTTTGTCCTCTTATTGGGTGTTAAATTCTTTCCAAGAATATTCTACTTGTAAAAATTGTTTTATTCTAGCTACAAAACATTTCATTTCGGAAAAACCACATTTTTATAACCTTGTGTGAAATGCCCCCAAAGCAATCAAGATATGGTGACTCCAGACTTTCGAGACATAAATCTACTCCGATGCCCCTCCAGCAGCCAGAACACTTAACAGGATTACATTATATAATTCTATCTGTTTGCCATGAGATGAAAGACCAGAAGGCAGATAGTGATTAATAATCATTCCTGAGCTTCTAAAGAAAATTTAAAATGAAATGACTACTGCTTAAAAGAATGAATTCTCCAAGAACACCCTTTCTGTTCCGTTGATGTCTGTCCTTCAACTATCTCTTTAAGGAATCTCAAGCAGACAAAGCGAGGGGGGCATTTCTTTTAAGCCACCGAAAAATGTGATCTGATGGAATCTTCCCGCAGCTCTCGATGTTTCCCAATGTTGCTTTCTTCTTGGTGACTTCGCCTCTCAATGGTTATTCTGTATTTCTTCCTGGGTAAAGGCAAAACAAATGTAATAATAAAACCTCACTTGACTATAAAATACTATGGTTCCTCTTACAAAGAGTGCCCTCCAGGGACATCTGGGTTAGGTTTGATAAATGACTAGTGACACAATATGAAACCCTGGTTGGAGATTAAAGTAGTGTGCCCCCAAGGCATCATGTCCTTATTCAGGGAGGAAAATTGGCATGCTTTCTGAAATGCCAGAGGACAAGCCTTCCCCTTCTTCCTAGGAGCCTTATCTATTCTGCCCCAGAATCTCAGCTTGACTCCCAGGATATGACCCCAGATAAAGATCAGACTAAGTGTACTGTGACTAAAGGGACAGGAACGCGATTGTTCCCACAAAGAGCTACATACACTCGGACATACATCTCCATGCAAAAATGAAGAAACATTACAAATAAACCATGACGATTTATAATGACCCATGAATTAAACTACCGAAGATGACAACAGGATGGGTCACCGTCACTGCAGCAAAGGACTGAAATCTTGCACACATGTGTACATTGTAAGTTTATGAGCCTTGACGTTAAGCCACAACAACAGCTAAGAATGTGACTTCTCCAAATACAGGACACACTGCAGGCTGGGATCACAGACCACTGGGAGCTCCTTTCAAGGGAACTTGTTCTAAATCAAAGGAAGCCTGAGAATAGGAAGTTCATTCTTTGTCCAGATCTCCTCTTTGTGATTGTATTTGATAGGTCGAAGGGACTCTCAAAAATGGATCAATGATCCAGGGATCCCAACCACTTTCTAGCAAGTGCCATAGGAATCCAAAACTCACTGCCTGCCAAACCCAAGATGAAGCCAAAGAACCGCTTTAGTAATTTAACCGTCATCCTTCTTGTTTAAAAGAAGGGTGTGGGCCAATCACAGGGAGCGTTATACAAAGACAGGAGACAAAGGCAAAAGGGGGCAGAGTGAATTTTAACTCCATAAACAGTCCCTACCTGAAAAAGTAGAAGGCCATTAGCAAACCAGCACCTAGTAGGGCCCCCACAACAATTCCTGTCACTGCTGATTCTTCTAGGCCACCTGCTTGAAAAGAAACATCAATAATCAGAGCTCATTTTGAGAAATGAGTAAAAGTACATTTGATTTTTGTTCATCTCCCATTTGAAACTAATTTTCCTCTTTGCGATATATGTATAATATATATGGTAACATATTGTACATGATTTATATAGAATATTTATATATTATATGGAATATATAATGTAAAATATGTATGTCTAATGTTCTGAGAAAAGGTTTTCAGAAAATACTAAATAAACGCACTGTGACGTGAGAGTGAACAGACCAAGATCAGAACAAGTTCAAAGTTGGACCCGGGACAAACACCAGTCATCCTAGCACTTGGGAAGATGAGGCAGAAGGCTCTCAAGTTTGAGGGCAGCCTGAACCACATAGCAAGATCTGTGACAGGGGAGGAGCATGGAGGGAGCAAAGGGGATGGGGGAAAAGATAGTTAAAGAGAATAAAAGATGGAGAAAGAGACAGGCTCAGGATGCACTTGATGAAAGCTGCACACTGAAGATCTCAGACATATCCATGCTGGTTTTGAGTTTAAAGTCGAAGATGCATGGATGGACAGAGGCGCTGGCCCGCACTTGTCTCCCTCAGGTGGGTGACAGTGACACTTCAATGGTGACACTTCAAAAGTCCGGGGGAAATTGCACTGGGTCAGTGTTCTGTTTTTAGATGTTCTCTCACCAGAGCCAGAGTTCCATCCCAAATGTCCTATATAGCTTTGTGAAAATGTAAACCTTAAATCCTTCTCAGTAGGATCTCAGGTCCCAAAAAATCAACAGCTGTTTTCCTTTCAGAGTTTAGAATAAGCTTGCAGTGCATGGGCTCCTTGGCTCTTCAGGTGACAGCTGGGGAAATTCCCTTTACATGTGGGAAATGTGAGAGTTAGCGGGTTGAAGGGAGTCTACTAGGGTCCCCAAATTGGCAAGAAGGAAAGTGAGCTTTGGGATCCAGACCTGGCAATTATATGGTCAACACGCTTTCTCCTTAATTCTTTCTCATAATTATCACATGGATAAAAATTCCCCATCATTCAAATATGGTCCTGAGACATAATGGCCATTCATATATTCACTTAACATCACTAACTGGCCTGAAAGATTGACATCATTTGTTCTTATTCATAATTACAAAGCCCCTCAAAGACAATCACCTCCTAAACCGTCCCTTTTGCTGTGCTATTCAAAAAAAAAAAAAAAAAAAAAACTTGCTTCTCTATCTGCACCCAGAATAATATGAATAATTTGGTGGGAGTGTGTGTGTGTGTGTGTGTGTGTGTGTGTGTGTGTGTGTGTGTGTGTGTGTGTTCAATACTTATTTGCCACTTTGGAAGTTGTAAAGCATTTAAGAGCATTCTGTCCTGTCCTAAAGATTTGGAGGTCAACTGTGAACTTTGAAACCAATAATGAAATTTCTTACAAGAGTTGAACAAGAGACAGCTAATAACATTTCTATTTTTCCTAAAAGTGGAAACCTCTAATAACTAAGAGAATGTATTGTGAGTATAAATCCAGGCAGAATATCCTACCATTTGGAAGGAAAGAATAAATGAAAGAAACGTGGAAGGTTCTAATAAAAGAGGAGGGTCAGCCATTTGTGAGTTGTTTCCATGGGTTTGAAGGTATCAGAAAAATGCATGGGAGCTTTCAGAACATGAGTTCTTGAGAGAAACATGTTCCAGACTCACATGATCCTGGAACTGGAGAAGGACAGTAAATTAAGTCTCTGAACTTACATGATTTGCAAGGAGAGCTGTTGGTGTGCTCCACAATTCTGGTTTCATCTATTCTCAATTTCAAAGAGCCCCAAGGATATTTGACATTGGATCGCATTTTGAACCGGCCTTCCTTTCCAAAGTAATCACCAATGACCTACAGAAAGACAAAAGTCAGATGGACAAAAGGTAAGACCAAAGGTACCTGTCCCCAAAGGAGGCACAAAGTGCACAGCCTTGCAGGCACGCTCCAAAGCACAGGGCCTGATCTACACAGGCTGCGTCTGCACATCACCACCTTCAGGAATTGACAGCAAGAGCTTCAGAAAAGCAAGAAATGCGAGAAGTGTTCCCCTACTGTGCACCCTGTGACTGCCGCAGTGGCTCCTCCTGGCATGGAAGAAATCCAAGTCATGTAGGCTTAGAAAGGTGTGGACACAACAGACAGTGCCACCTGAGGTCCATCTGGAGGTCACAGCCTACCAATGCTGGCCCTCGGTATTCATCAGTTGGTACTGCAAAGTGGGAAGGGCAGATTTTTAATTTCCCTATGAAACAATAATCTATAAATTTAGAGGTTTTCCCCTTCCTCATCCCTTAGGGCCTTGTCTGGCCTTCCATAGGCAGTTCACACTGTCAGCCATGTTTTAGGCCCGTTTTCCTTAGAAAATGAGACAGAATCAATGCTGCTACATACATACTCAAGTTAAGTATGTAACAGGTACACAGCCCACATTCTTCAGTTAAACTGTATGTAGATAGATAGATAGATAGATAGATAGATAGATAGATAGATAGATAGACTGATAGACTGATAGATTGATAGATGGATAGATATACACAATACACACATATATATTTAGGGATTTAGGGTGACAACAAGGTAACTTAGGAGCCTTTGTCACCAAGCCTTAGGACCTAAATTTGATCCCCAGGACACACATGTTGGAATAAGATAACTGACTCCTACAAATTGTTGTCTGATCTACACACACACACACACACACACACACACACACACACACACACACACACACACACAAATAGATACATAGATATATAAATACATAAATAAATGCAATTTTTACAAATTTAGAACTCTCTGACCCTCCTTCGATCACTGCCTCTTTAGAGGTCGCATTCATCTCTGATAAAGTCATTTCTTATGCTCTGCCATTATCAGGTTGGACTGTTTCAGCTGTCACCTTAGACCCCTGGAAAATCACCACTCATTCATGACATAATTGTAGGGTCAGATCCAGTTACATGACTAGTAGATCAGTCACGCAAGCTGAACTGGCAGTGCCTTGTCGCCCACAGTTTCTAAGGAGTCTCCTGGGTGGCCTGTGAGATTTCTCCTCCCTCCTGACTGAGCCATACCAGGCCCTCATAGGCTATATCTGGTCATGGTCAAAACAATCCTAGGTCTTCCTGAAATAGGACTGTTACTGCTATGTGCTGAGCAAACCCAGTGTACTGCAACCTCACAATGAGATGAGATGGGTTATCACTTCCCACCTTCTCCAGAGAGGGAAGCTGGACTGCAGATGAGACCCAGAACTTGGGGAAAGGGGTGGGGTGGGATATGAAGTCATTCGGTGAACATAGTGAGAGGACTCCTGTTCCATCACCAAAGGCTAGACTACCCCTACAGAGAGGAAAACGGCAAGTCCCACATGTCTGTGTCCACAAAGGCAACAAGAGTGATGACCTCCCAAGGAAACAGAGCACACTTCGTTATCTGCTGAAAAGTACATTTTCAGTAGAAATACTGAATATTTATTTAATACTTATTTCTTTCTCTATTTCTTTGTCCATTAGAGGTCATGTGTTACTTTTCTAGATCTCATTTTGTATGGCTCTAACAATGTCAGAAGACCAGTGAGGAAAATACTACATTTCCCATGTTAGAGCCCCTGCCCCCAGTGACCATCAGAGGCTTGTCTTCCTTACATGACAGACTTCTCTGTCCTGAGACTCCACCATCTTTTGAAATAGTAACACCTGAAAATCTGTAACAACACTAGAAAAAGAAATCCAGAAATGTAAGAGGCATGTTAAGTTGCACTTCCTCTGTCGACGGATGTCCTTATTACACAGGACTGAGGAGAGACTCTTGACCATTGAGAGGTAGGGTTTCTCTACCAACAACACACATGGCACCATGTCCTGCCTTCTGTCTGAGCCCTCAACCAACAGTGAGCTTTCACTCCATGGAAAGACTCATTCTTATTTGAAGTGTGCTTTGGACACCAGGACAAATGCACTCTCGGAGTCCCCACTTGCGAGACTCAACAAAGCAGAACCTTCTCTTACCTCCTGGGTACCTGCTTCTGTATCAGTCATGGCAACCACAGAGAAGTCTCCATACCGATCCCCATTGGCATCTATGGACACCTGCCCAGCGATACCTACAGAAGAGGTAAAGAACTCTGAGTTAGAGACTTAGGGAGCCTCTGCCTGCCAAGAAAATGAATTAATGGGATTTTTTAAAAAACAAATTCATGCCACAGGGAATCACATCAGACTGGGAGCATTTTTGTTGGCATTTGGAAAGACATTGTAATTTCATCTGTGTCTGCATTCCTAAATTCTTAACATTTCTCCATTTAGAAAAGAAAAGAAAAAGAAATAAATGATCTTTGGGGAATACTTTTAAAAAAAAAAATGAATTAAGGCCAGTGCTGAAGCAACGTGTTCATTCTAGAATTTTGATTTTTTTATTCCCTAAGAAGTAGCAGAGAAGTAAAGATGTCTTATCACACATAGGTTGATGTGACTTATTGGATAACTCTTATGAAGAAAATCAGTCGGGCCTAGGATTCAGTGAGTGTTTTTCATACAGGCTGCATCAACACCCAGGAAAGCTGGAGGCCTGGTTGCTGAGTCTCTGGAGCTAATGTTTAAAGAGCATTGCCTAATGTGTATTCATTTATTGGTTATCTTAACATTATCTGAAAGATTCCTGGGGGCTGAGTTAACATTGCCGCAGAGGTTAAGTTAGAGCAGATGGATTCTTTGCTGAAGGAGGGTCCTAGACAGAGCACTCAAGTCCAGTGAAAGAGGGGCCAGTGAATGGGGTTAAGGTGCTTGCCACCAGACTGGACAGAGGTTTGATCTCTGGGACTCACGTGGTAGAAGGAGCAAAGTAACTTATACATCCATACTGTAGCACATGTATAGATACACACATGCATACAAACACACACACACACACACACACACACACACACAAATAAAATAAGGTATTGATCCCCTGAGCCTCTCTACAACTGACATAAACAGGATCATGTTCCCACCAAGAGGATGTAGAGATATTTGCATGAGATAAAACACTCGAGGCATGTCCAACAAATACCTAAGTGAAACCAGCTGTTTTCTTCTTCCAGTTCCCCTACTGCTATTACTCCTACAGGTTGGGTATCCTACAGCTGAAGTACTTGGACCAGAAGTGTTGCAGATTTCAGATGTTTTCAGTTGTTTGAATATGCATACACCTTTCGGGTAGGACACAAGTCTAAACACAATAAAGCTTCGTATACACTTGCACACATAGCCAGAAGGTAATCTTAATATGATATTTTAAATAACTGTTTTGCATGGAACAAACATCCATTATAAGGAAGTTTCCATCGGACACTTGATTTGGGGATTTTGAACTTGAGATCTGGGAATGAAGGGTGATATTTTAAAGTTACCGGTATCACTACTGTGCTTTCAATATCACAGAAAGCACTTGGCCATCCTCAATCACTCTGGACAACTCAGCACATCAAGATGGACTTCAGTAAAAGAGTAAAAATTATAAAAGTCCCTGGAAAGTACACAGGAAGAAACCTATGATTCATCTCACTATCAAGAAGTCTAAGTGACTGACCTAGTTTGGTTTACAAAGACCCCGAGGCAAGAAAAGAACCAAAGAACTGTGAGGTTTTTAATGAAGGACGTCTGGGTTTATAATCAGAGCCAGTGAGATATGAAGCTGGAGCAGATCATCCAGAACACAGAGGACCCACCCACCCTGATCAGCAATGATGGGTACTCACAGCGGCCAATCCCCAAAAGGCCACCAGAGAACAATGGCTGATAATAAATAGTCTGTTACTTTGTCTTCCTTCACTAAGTAGTAGGATGTGTATATCGGGCCATGTTCTTATTAAACAAAAGCCATTCGTTTTCTTTGTGGGAGAATTCCATATTGTTCTTAATTGGTGCTTCAATGAATTTGGTTCTCTCCAGAAGTAATGACTGCCCCAGTAGAAAGAGTGTCTGCTGAGAAGTATCCCAGGGGAAAGTTCCATCCTCTTGTGTGGTTTGGAGAGGCAGTCTTTTGGGTTTACTGTCCTTTGGGCTGTGGTTTGAAGGTCCACTGATTTTTCCGGACTTTGGCTTGCTTTGCTGGAAACAGAATGGAGGTGCCATTCGTCTACATTTTTTGTCTTCTTCATGCAAGCAGGTTACAAAAGATAGACCTATTATCATATTGTGTATCTTTGGGGGCTTATAAAACTTCAAATTATATACATATAGTTTGTACATACATGTGTACATATGAATATATGTATATACATAGATAGATAGATAGATAGATAGATAGATAGATAGATAGATAGATAGATAGATAGATAGATAGATTAGATAGAGAGAGAGTTTCTTCTCCAAATATTGTGGCTGTCCGAAATCACTTGTCATCTGTTCAGAGGTGTTAGGGAAGCTGTGTCCTGCTGAATGTTTTGCAGCGTATTTTATAAGGTGAAGTGGCCCTAGTAATCCAAGACCTCATTACATCTCTAAGTTATTGCAATTCTGCCAGGAAATAGGGTGAGAACTCTTGGGGTGGCTGCTTTGCAAAGTGAGACTTCACCTGAGAGTATCGAGCAGAAGGTGAAATTGTCAGGCTGGGCGCAGAATTTTCCTATGTATCAGCAGTGACTCTCTCTACCCCAGTTTCTGTTTGCCTAGAGTGGAGCTTGTGTTCTGTGCCACAGTCCTGTTTACTTTGTCCCCCTGACCTCTCACCCAGAGGAAATACGGCTTCTTCTTGGACCATTTATTGAAGGTCTTCAGAGTTGATCATAGGTTTCATGGCAATAAAATCCAATTTTGTCAAATAACATCCAAGGTAATTTTTTTCTCCTAACAACTTAATGGTCACTTACAGCAACCACCAAAATTAAAATTGTTTTTAACATTAGGGAGGTTTGAGTTTTTCTTCACACATCTACCCTAGAGTTCTTTGAGGGGCTACCTTCAAATGCACTATTTTTTAGCAAATAAAATAGATTCCAATCCATTCAAATACAAACTTACCTTGGCATTAATCTTTACCTTTTGGACACATAAGGTTATAGTTTTAGACTCAACTGTGCAATTATTTATACTCTTGGTGCATACTGACTGTGTAGACTTGGCCCTAAAATGGAACCATCAAGATGGCGTTAAGAGAAAATTTAGCGCATGTCTTGGCTCTAAACAAAACTGTATCCCAGCCATTGTGGGCACCTGCCCTCCTCTCAACAACCTCCTTCACTGGTGCCTTTCAGCATCCCCACCTCTGGCTCCTATCCCGCTGTCAGAAGACCAAGAACAAATGACCGCACCATGCAGTGAGTAATAGCTAAGAATGGGATGTGCCTGACCAAGGTTGTGTCCCCATACACCAGGTTCTTGGTGTATTGTGCGCAACTTCTGGGAAACTTGTTTGTCCTAATATGCTCCCTGAATTACCCGATTTGATTCCTGCCCCTCAGCTGAAGCAGGAAGAGGCAAAGCAAATTCATCCAGGGAGCTTACTCACCCCAAGCAACTACTTGTCTGAAAAATGAAAGTTGCCACTCTTGTCTAGAGTAAAACATGGTATTCACTGAAAATACCATAGAAAGTTAGCAGTAACTACCATAGCTACTACCCGGACAACCCTATCTGGAGCTCCACTCCCTCCCTTTAATCTCTGTGGATGAGCTGAGAACGCAGAACATAGAGGGGACCACCCTCTACTCCTCTCTCAAATGTACCCTTGGCTTTGTTCTTGTCATTGAAAGTTTTCGCTTCTCAATGAGAAGTTCCATGAGTAAGTATAAGCAGACTCCAGCCCACTAAAGGGCTCGCAGGACGAGCTGGCACGGTGCAGAACTATAGATGCTTTTCCGTTAACTTACTTTTCAGCCTTTTCCAGAGAAAATGGGGAATGAAAGAATGGCCCCTCCGGCTTCCTGTTTCCCGAGTCTGCACTCTGTGTTAATGGTTCTCAGAAGATGCTCACCAGCGAACTACAGGTTATGTGCCACAGAGCAGTCATAAGGCATACCATCTCCCTAGAGACTAAGAGACTTTCTATTTCAGCAGGATTTCCAGGTCCATGGGTCTGGTCCCATTGCATCTTGAACACTGGGTCCTACCACACCGTCCCATATATTCAGACATGAGTCACGTAGACCTCCCAGCTCCTCAGTTGACAACCTCCTACCACATACACTCAGACCACAATGAAACTGATGCTCCCTCTGCAGCACAGTGTCCTAAACAAAATGACATCTCCCATTGCCCTGGGGTCCACTCTGCTGCCATGTTCACAGACCTTTCCTTGGCCACTCTAAACCGGCATCCCACCCCACCCCTTTCTATATCTCCCTACTCTACCTTATTTTAGAGCGCTGGGAAGGGGCTATGTGTTTATTGCCTTTTCCCTTGTGCACACACATATTTGCACATGAGAGAAAGTGACTGTGGGCACCATCTTTACATCATCAGTGCTTCATCTCCTGTTCCTTGAACAGTGCCTGCTACATCGTAGGTGCCTGTTGAATAGATTGGGTGAATGAACATGTAGTTGCTGCCTGCTCTTGGAACCAGCTCAGGCCAGTTTGGAGTGTTAGTGAGGTAAGTCTTATATACACTATTAACAAAAATATACATTAGCAGAATTTTCTGTAAGATGTTTGGCAAATAGTCAACCATGAACAGGTTGTATTTAGGAATATATATATATGTATATATATGCACATATATATACACATATATATATACATATATATATATAATAACTAGTGAATATAAGGAGGCATGAATGTGAAGAAGAACAGGAGGGTATACATGAGGGTTTGGAGGGAGAAATAAAAAAGGAGAAATGTAATTATAACCTCAATTTTTTTTAATTTAAAAAAGAAGCCATTTTGGTAGTAAATGAATCAATGAAGCCGATCAAAAGAAAAGTAAGTTTGGCAATAGTCACTGCACCTTATAAAACACCAACATACATTGAAATCTAAAAATCCTTCACATTAGGAATGTTCTCTGTGAAAAATAGTCACACAAAACTTCAACAAGGATGTAAGATCCTATGCCACCATATAGCAGAATGGCAAGACCTGTAACAACTGAGGTATCCACCAGTCAGAGAGAGATTAGAGCTGGGTCTGGGGTCATCTGTAATCCATGTGTTCTGGAAGCAGAGGCAGGAGGAATGTCTCATGCTTAAGGCCAATCCGCTCCATATAAGCAAGTTCCAGGTCAGCTAGGACTACATAGTAAGACCCTGGCTCAAAACAAATAAACAAAAAGAATTACGGAAATTATTATATAACCATAAGGCAGAACCACATCTCTCATTTTAAAATGTATTAGATCTGTGAGTGCCTGTATGAATTTTTTTGACATACAAAAAAAAAAAATAAGAGAGTAATATAAATAAAACTACAGTGAAAAGTGGTGTTGACAGTGAGACCCGCTGGATAAAAGTTCTATGGGGCATATAACGATGCTATCAGAAAGCATAGCGCTCCTCCGGAGTCATCTAGGAAAGGGCTGTTACAGAGATTGCACTGAGAAGGGAGACAGGGGTGGGAAGCAAAGCTTTCACTTTCCATTTTATACATTTGTGTTCTGTTTAAATTTCCTAGCCAAGCATGATCTCATTTTTAAATGTCAACCTAGGTTGTTGGAATGATGAGATGGTGTCCTTTTTGTTGCAGTTATTCTTACACTTTTCTGTTTTGCTTTTTTAAAGCAGGAACTAATATTCACTGTCTTGAAAGTAAAATAAAAGCTGAGGGCCTGGACCTGCTGCAGCTCTCAGCACCAGGTTGGAAACGACTTCTTCTGCATTCCACTAAAACCAACATGGTCTGATCACAGGAGCCCACACCCATGTTAACACTCTTCTAAGCCGGACTGCACATCTTCCACACTGGTGTTTCTGTAGTGAATAACACTTATGTTAAATGTGATTTTTAAGTACATGGGGCTAGGTAGACAGTTCTATGGGTAAAGTGCTTACTATGCAGGCATCAGGACCTGAGTTCAGACTCTTGTCCCATGTACAGTTCATAGCTGTAATCCTTGTGTTGACAGAGGCAGAATCAGGCAGGTCTCGGGGGCTTGCTGCCCAATCAGTCTAGACAAACGGTGACCTCTTGATTCAATACAAAATTGCCTCAAAAACTAAGTTGAAGAACAAAATAAAACCTGACATGAGCTTTCACACACACACACACACACACACACACACACACACACACACACACACACACCATAGTGTACTTGTTATTTAAATATGCAGCAACAGGACCATCTTTATTGTAGTAAAATTTTCTCAAAGCATGTCTACATGCATTGCATTATTTGACCTTATTTTCACAAGACTGTGACTTGAACTGACTTATCCTTATTTTTAAAATGGAGAAAGCAACACAACTGTAGCATATATAGAGGGCCCAGGTCAAACTCACACAGGCTCCCTGAGTATTGGTTCAGTCTCTTTTGGGTCCCTGTGAACCCAGGTTAGTTGATTCTGTGGGTTTTCTTGTGGTGTCACTGACCCCTCAGCCACCTTCAAGCCTTCCTCCCCCTCTTCCACAGGATTCTCCGAGCTCCTCCTAATGTTTGGCTGTGGGTCTCTGCACCAGTCGCTGGATGAAGTCTCTGATGTAGCTTGGTCTTCTTTAGGACTCCTAACAGTGGGAGCTGTGGACTATGTAAGAGTCTATGACTCTTTTGCATGCTTTTGGTACTCATTTTGTCCTGCTAGGTTGCCTTGTGCAGCCTTAAACATGAGGGGAGGTGCCTAGTCTTAGTGTGACTTAATACGCCGTGTTGATATCCCTGAGAGGCCTGCCCTTTTCCGAAGGGAAATGGAGGAGTGGATTGGAGGAAGAAGGGAGGTGGGGAGAGAAACTGAGAGGAAAGGAGGAGGAAACTGTGGTTGGGATGTAATATAGATGAGACAAATGTTTTAAATGGAGAAAGACAGACTCTAGAAAGGGCCTTAGTTCCAGCAGACAGGGCTCACAGAAGCAGCAGCTTATTTGGCTGCTGTGCTGCAACCATGGAAACCGAATCCCTACCTTCAAATGTCCTGTTCCAAGTCTGCTGGATGATTTTCCCCCCGTCCTTCTTGCTGTAGCCAGCTCTGAGCACTTCATGTAAAGCCAGAACATAGAGGAGGATGGCATCATGGAAGCCTTCAACGAACATGTTCACCTGCGAAGGAAACCCACTGGGTGAGCCTGAGACCCTGGTGATTCCTACCCAGCAATGATACAAGCAACCACCGTGGTCCAACCTGAGTCTGGAAGTGTGAGATCCACGGTGGAAGCGGGCAGAGCCATCAAAAGTAATGGCCAAGCCTTATGTTTCCTAACACTGACTGAGTAGGAAAAACCCTGACATGGGAATTTACAGAGCAAACAAAGCATTACCAAAGGCAAAGAAACAGTTCTGTGGTCCAGGTTATCATTCCAGGAACTTCTGACAGTTTCCTTCCATGCACGTCCAGCCTTCTACCCACATCTTCTGTCAGACTCAACATGAGTCTGACTCCCCAGTGAAGTCTGCCCTAACTTCCATAGCCCATAAGATCTCCACACTCTCAAGCGGAGGACACCCACAGAACAGTAGTAGGGCAAGCTGAGGTAGAGAAGTCAGGAGTCTGAGGCCAGCCACATGGCAAGACCTTGTCTCAAAACATTAAAACAAAATCCATGTGTTCATATTTATCAAAACTGTTGTCCATTGCCTATAGGTACGGAAGATACAAAAAGGGAACACAGTGCTTTCTGCCTGCCTATGGAGTGGGGCCATACTGTCTTCTGAATTGGCAGTAACCCCTCAATCTCTCTTTCCACCCTCTGCCAGACTCCAAGGACAGAGATGGATGCATTCTTGACGGTTGGTACAATTTGATCTCTAGCTCCAGTAAGGTCTCTCTGATTTCCATAACCTTGGTTTAATAAATGGAAACACTGCCATTGAACTTAGGGAAGTTGCTGTGTCGCATTGCATTTTGTTTCATCTGTATCCACGCACATGGTATAGAACCTTCTTCAAGGGCAATTGCAAGAATCATGGCGCAACAGCATAAAGCGTTTGGTGCATATCAAGTGTTAAATCACTAGTTTTGTGGGCCACATGATGTTCTCCGTAGTATACACTAGAGTCTTCTTCAGGATACGGTAAGAAGACATAAAATAGAGCAGTTAGTATTATAGATTGGGAAGGTGACGGCGAGAAGCTCGATGGTGGGAGCAAAAGCTGAACTGAGTTTTGAAAATGAGCAGGTGAGTGGAAGGGAGGAAGGTTTGCAAAAACACTATGAATAGAATAATGTGGCGAAAGCATATCCTGACCACTGCTCCCTTAAAAGCAGCAACCGCTCTGCTGAGTTGAGGCCAGAGGAATGAGACCACATGGAGACAACCAGTAGACACTCAGACTGCTGGGATCAAAAGTCCTCCCCAGGGAACGTGGCCTGTCCTTAGTAGGCACTTGATACCATGACCTGCATTATTTCCTCCTTAGAAAGACTATAAGTCCCCTTTGGTGGGTCCTGCTTCCACATTTATACCGTTACAACATAAATCCGAGTAAAATGATCCACCGCCATCTTGAAATGCTGGATAATTTGCAAACTGTACAAAAGGCACAGAATATTCATACCTCAAGAGTCAGAGTTAAGAACAGAAAGCCAAGGTTACAGGAAGACTTGGACATTCCTCAGAGGACCTGGGAGGTGCTTATGTAAGAAGCAGCCAGCCCAGTTCTTCTAAAGAGGAACCCACAGGAAGAATGCCTTCACTGACCTTCTGTATGGCCCAACTCAAGAGCATATTCACAGATGGTGTCTCCCTGTTCGAAAACACACTCATGAATGGCATCACCTCTTTCATGGGCACACCCACAGAGGGCAGCTCAACACCCAGTTTCATTTGTCCTCACCCCACCCCTCCTTGAGTCCTGTTTTGCATTATAGGAACAAATACTTCAGATTTGCCGAGAACCTGGGCAGCTCCAGCTTTGTCCTTTGTAGCTGTGTGCCTACATCATTCTGGGCCTTCAGTTCCTCATCTCAAAAGTTAAAGAAATAACAGTGCCTTCCTCCTGGGGTTGATAGCAGGTTAAGAAATGTAAAGGACTTCAAACAGCTTCTGCCACCATCACCCCTGATAACTTTTATTGCTCTGATTGTCTAGAGATGAGGAGTTTTAAACCCAAGGACTCTACTTAGCTTCTAATTCCGAGTAGCAGTATCCAATAAGCAACCTCTTTTATTGACCCATTTTATTCTTGATGGAAAGTAGGGCTGCTCATTCACACTCAGGTGCCCCAGACAGATCTCTTATAGCACTATGATCCTAATGCTACCAAGTAAAAAGCATAGCTCTGTCCAAGCTGGTCTATGCCACTGACCTTCAGGGTATATAGGACAAGTTCAAGGTCACAGAGATCTTGTAGTTGGCAACTAGTTGGATCTATGGCTCACTCCTAACTGGGACTCCTCACTCAATCCCTCAATCTCCAGATTCCTCATTTGTGAAGTACACAGCTTATTTTAGCACCGGATCACCTCACAGAGATTTTCTGGGGATTAAAATGAAACACCCACGGAAGTTCCTGAGACCATGACTGCCTTGGGTTCATACTCTTAGCTGCCAAACTTACATCTCAAAGATGCTGTTTTCTTAGGCAGAGAATGCTATAGAAATAACATCTACCAGTCAAAGATAATTTTCAGCTGCCTCGAATATGCTAATTTAATTTTCCAAAGGAACACAAATTTTCACTTAGACCATGAAGTCATCATGACTTGAGAAAGCTTGCAGGCTGATGAATTTTAATAAGTAGAGTTTAGCCGTTAAATTTAATTCTCAAGACATGGTCATGATTCCCCTACAGGTCTATCCTCTCTTTTATACCTTTATAGAAATCACCTTGCTACAGGGGAAAGGCATGGAATCCTAGTTGGAACATGTGAGGGAGGGAGGTGCCCTAAGAGAGCACTAGACTTCCCATGTCTTTCTGAAGAGCTCTTGGCTGCTAATTGTTGGCTTCCAGAGAAGGAGTCATGGTCTTCAATGGCCTAGCCACTATCAAGTTGCCCATTCTGTAGGAAATAATGTTGCATGAGGAGTACCATTGTTTTGCTCAGTCTTCCTGAGTTTTGTTCTTGCATGTATTGCTCTGCAAATTCCTGATGCTAGGCCACCTGTGGCATCCCTGCTTAAAATATGATGTGAGTTCCTGGCCTCACCCTGTTTATTTATGTCTGCCTCCTCCTTTTCTTCCTCTTTCTTATCCTCTTCTTCTCCCTCCTTCTCTTCTTCTTCCTCCTCTTCTTCCTCTTCCTCCTTCTATCCTCCTCTCTAAATCCTCATCCAGAGACACCGTACTGATGCTGGCCATTGGTGGGCCTGGTCATACACCCTAGCACCAAGACCTAACTACCCCTTTCCATCCCTTCCTTCTTGAGGCATTCTCCCATCCCCTACAATGGGAGTGAACAATCGTCGGCCCAAGAAAGATGAACTTGAATTGTTTTTGTCCTAACGAGTTTGACACCAAACAGAACAGATAGGCTCTGGACATAGACTCTGTTCTGAAACCTGTCTTGATTTCCAAGTAGACTGCAACAGTTACCTCTCTACTCTTTAGAGTGGCGAGGTGTCTCCCTCTCCTGCCACAATTATCGGAAAGGATGCTGGCCCCACTGAAGCTCTGTGGAGGAGGTTTCATCACACCTACCTCACAAACCCCCCAGTCAGAAGCAAACCCCCTGATGCTGCCTTTTCTCAAGGAGAACATTCTCACTCTCACACATGGGTTTTAGTGGGAGGGAAGCCCATTAGCACATTACAGCCACTGAAAATTGGAAGTGCAAATTAAGGAGAAAAACAATGAGGGGGGGGGAAGACAGCATTAAGTAGTGTTAGGAACACTTTCCTTTGGACTTCCCAGCTAGAAGGAACCAGATTACTTGTTGTGCCTCCCTGTCTCTGGACAAAACACTTGAACCTCGAGGTCCTGGCTTGGAGATCACACTGTTACCAATCACGGGAAATGGGATTCCCTTCACTAGATACTTGTTTGAGTGTTCACCGTCTGTTTTAGTTACCTAAGTACCCTGACAAGACGAACAGAGAGGCAGAAAGGCTTACTTTGCCTCACAGGTCAAGGGAACAGTAATCATGGAGGCTAAGTCCTGGTGGCAGTACCAGAGCAGGCTAGTCCTACTGCATTGAAGTCACTAGGAAACAGAGAGCAGTGAATGCTTGTGTAAGCTAGCTTCTTCCTTTTGACGCAACCCAGGATCCTAGTCCAAGGAGGCTGCCTTTCGTGTGGCCTCTCCCACTTCAATTAGACAACCCCTCACAGGCATATCCGAAGACTTATGTAATCTAAATAACGTGCCCAGAAGCTTGTCTCCTCTGAGATTCCAGATCCTTGATGGCAATCAAAACCCGCCATCATAACATCCTTTTAGCTGGAAAATCCTCCCATAGCATCATTTGCTGAGCTCTTAAATTCCTGAGTGCAGCCGCTCCTGGGCCAGATAATGAAGACGTTGGATTAAGAAAACATGGCTGTTTGCAATCTCCACCGGCAGCATCACTGACCCATGCAGACAGGCTCTACACATGAAGTCATGACATGACCTCTTGTCTGCCAGCACTGTTAGCCACATTCTCTCTCATGGAGAAAGCTGAATAAAAGTGATCATCCTTTTCCTTTTTCAAATGAGCCTAGGATAGGTAACAGTTGGCCTTCTCGCATGGCCCCCTCTGTTACACTGCATAATATCTTCCCCCATTTCTCTCTGGGGAGGCAAATTCACGTTTAGATGAATTGCTCAATGCTTGTGAATAAGTAAAGCATGCAGCCTACTTCAAATGCCCTGTGCCATGAGAAAGAGCTGTAAAGGGGGTGCCTGGATACCAGGAAAAATGCAAGGCTCTCAGGTAAAGGCTGCTGGAAGAAAACTCCCAAAGGGGAGTGCCAAGCTGAACCGTCCTGGGGTTTTGCTTGTGGCATTCACATGAAACCAAGCATGTCACACAGTGGTTCTATCTCCCTTACCACAAACTGTTGGTTCCCGATGCAAATGAGGAAAGCTGTGGGTGTTAATGTCTCAAGATCCTCTGAAAAAGACATGCCTTCTAACCTCTCATTCGGCTGAAGATCACATAAGAAAAAAGTGGACATTTGGAAAGGGAGCAAGAAGTAGGAGATGAGCCGCGGTCTGCTCTCTCCCTTCATAGCTAATAATGGCGGCATCACTTTGTCAAACGGACATAATGAGGCCTTGGAAGTGGATCTTATCTGAGTCCCATGCACTGCTGAAGACAGCAGGCATCAGGAGTGGCTTGGCAATGCTGCATGGGTAGCTCAAAAGCCCAAGATAACTCTACATTTGGTAAACACTGAACGCATCACTTCTATAATTTATACTTTAAATATATATTAGCTGGGACTGAGAGGACAACTCAGTGGATAGAGGGCTTGCTATGAAGTGTGAGGACCCCAGTTTAGATCTGTAGAACCCATGTGAATGCCAAGTGAGCATGGTGGTTCAGCTCACCTGTAATTCTAGTGCTCGGAGGACGGAAGCAGCTGTACACACTGTTTGGGGAAGCTCTGGGTTTAACGGGAAACTCTGCCTCAATGAATAAGATGCAGAGCGCCGGACATCAACCTCAGGCCTCTACACACATGTATAGACATATGCAAACATACATGTCTACCTCCAGAAACATACTCTATGTATTATTAGTTTTCATTCAATTTCCCTAGAAGTCATAACATTCAAAGTCTGTACCCCAGCAACACTGGAAAGCACCATGTTCCAAGGGCTACCACACTCTCTCCAATGTCTCATAAAGAGAAGTCTCACTTTGCCAGACCTAGACTCTTGATTGCTTGCTGACGTATTTTAGCCTTGGGGAAAGTTAATCTAAACACACTGAACCTTCCCTGAATTCTGAGAAAGTCGGACATCTTACCAACAATGGAGCTAAATATTGTTTTTGCTTCTAGGATGGAAGATCTCTTCCTTCCTCAACTGACTTCAGGGTGGGATTTTCCCCTAAGTTGCCCAGAAAACTGTCTCCATCCTGAGCTGCCCAGAGAACTGTCTCCACCCTTGTATCAAAGTTGCTGGATTTGCAAGCATCTTTGATCATGTAGCCACAAGAATAGCTGTCTCCCATGATAAAACCAATAAATCATAAACAGAAGGAGGATTTCTTCTCCCTCATCACCTAGAGCAGAAGGGTTTAGAAAAAAAATATGTCTTTGTGAGATCATAGAGTTATGTCGGCATTCATCATGACAATATAGACCTCATAACTGGCACGTCAAACTCACTGACATGAGCAAACACTGGCAAGGAAATCAATCCAGGAAGTCTCCTGTAGAAGTGCCATCAATGAATAGGACTCTAGGGCTAACACAGCACAGGTGTCAATGGCCTTTTTACAAACTTTTGGTGCTCACATGGGGAACTGCATTGTGAGTGACATCTATCCTTAACCTCGATAGCTCACTTATATGCATCTAGATGTCTCTGGAAAGCCAGTGACTGAACCCCCATATGGCTCTGCAATACCAATGCGATTTGTGTCCTTTTCAAGGGAGAATGTTTACATGGTCGAAGACATGAATCAAAACTCAACAGAAGGGCAGGTTCAGACGACAGGTGACATGCAAGACAGTGACTAAGACACCAGAAAAGGAAGAGAGGAGAGACCAGGGAAGAGGGAGATAGCAAACTCAGAAAGAGATAAAGGTTGAATGTCGGGACCTGCTGTCTTTCACAAATACCACAAAAGGCTCTTTCCAATGGCTATAGGCCTTGCGGTTTGGTAATCTCCCCTTCCCTCTGTCCGTCAGCCTAAGCCTATAGTAGCTTGGCATCTTATACTGTTTTTCCACAACCCCTCTCTTCCTCCTCCATACCTGCCCCTTTGCAAGTAGTACCTTTATCAGGTCCTGTCACTTCCCTCAGGCAGGTCTTCTTTTTCCTCCCAGCACATTCACAGATAAACCTACTTTCACGCATCCACTCACACTTGCTCTCACCCAAACCTCCTCCTTCCCACGGCAGCTGCACTTAGCACAGATTTGAGTCTTGTCACTCAGCAGTCTCTTTTGCATATTTGCATGGCTGCGTACCTAGGCATTGCACTGCGACTGAGAATATCGGCTATATTACAGGTACATCTCTTTTCGTAGGTCCAAGGGCCAGCATCTAATACAGAAACTTCATTCACTTGAGTTGACCTAAGTGTCACCTGCCACTTCCCACTGCGCTCACTTGTGCCTGCCTCTAGCATGCCATCATCTTGGCCATTTACTAACACTAATGTTCTGTAAATGAGGGGAAGAAATCCCAACATTTGTTACAGTGATATTTAAAATGAGGGTAAAACAAGGTATTGTGTAATCGTAGTCCCTGTGACTCAAGAGGCTAAGATCCAGATTGCTAAAGCTCACATGCCTGAGGCCAGTCTGGGCCACATTGTGAGATTCTATCTGAAAATCAGAATAGAAATGGAATAAACGGGTCCAAAGAAAGGATTTTAGGGCCTCTCCCATGATAAAACCAATAAATCACACTGTGTTTTAACTGTTCAAAGGCCTCCTTTGGGCACTGTTGGCTGAGATGGCTGTAATGTGGGTACCACAGCTACCACTTAAGGGCAAGGCTTCCAGACCAACACTGGGAGGGAAGCTCGCACTGCAGCTGGTGACCTCAATCAGTGAATTAGGACTAAATAGTCGTTTACGAGATCTTTTCCATCAAGGTTGCTACCAAACCAATAAAACTGAATTAACCAACATTGCTTTCGTAAGAAGCTCAGTGTTTTATATTTTGGAAATTATGTATAGATAAAGTTAAATAATTATTGGCAACTTCGGGGCATAGAATATTATTATTATGTGCCTACAAAGTGAGATTTGTGTAAAGATAATCAGAACCGTAGAACAAAATAAATAATCTAAGATACACACACACACAGTCTTCCGGATTAGACTGAAACATCTCAACAGGGAAAACCAAGTCTTTTCAGCACATGGCAGGACTACAGAAAACAATGGGGAAAGATTGAGGTTTGACTCTCAAATCACAGCAGATACAAAGACTCACTTGAGATGAATCATAGACATAAGTATCCTGTCTAAAACTTTTATAAAGTCTGAAAGAAAATAGAATATCATTGTGATTTTGGCACTGGCAAATTTTTGTTAATGAGAAAGTACAAAAAGCACTGAACATTACAAAATAAATAGGCTAATGTATTCCACTCCTACGAAAGACTCACTTCCTTTAATTTGACTTCGTAAGCACATAACAGAGTGCCCTGCTGCTACTTGCACATCAGGAGAGCAGGGGCGTCAGGAGTGTTATAATACAGTCAGGGAGGTTGGTACTGACTCACATTCTTCCTCCACACCGTCTCTACACTCACAGTGGCTCCTTCAGTGTTCCCGTGTGTGATCCACTCACTCCAGGGTTCTGTCTTCATTACCCTGGTCCCTTCAACTCACTCACAGCTACATACTCCAAAGTGACGTTTCTCCAATGTTTGAATGCATAGAGTTTACCTGGGAACCTTGTTCAAAAATACATCTTGACTGATCCAGTCTGTGGAACTGGGAATCTAACTGTCCTTGTTCCCACAGTGTCTGAAATGATGCTCCTGACACTGATGCTTGCAAGGCTGTCCAATTCATCATCACCTGGAACTCTCAAGTGCTGGGACTACTACAACCCCCTATCCTCCCATACTCTTCGATATGCAGAACAAGCTCTTTGGACTTGGACTTCCCTCCTCCTCTGCATTTGGTTTCAGAGCTCTGAATGGAGTCATTTCAGGGGAACAAAAAAGTAGGTAGATGAATGTCATTCAGGCCCAGGTGCCAATGGGAAACTACGAGTAGAAGCCTGCCTGCCACTCAGGGGACAGGGTTGCAGTCAGACACACACACATTGGATATCTTCTACAGGGAAACAGTCACCCTGCCTATAGATGAAGGCTACACTACACACACACACACACACACACACACACACACACACACACACACACACATACACACAATGTGTTTAGAGAGAAAGGAGCCAGAGGAGAAACTTGGAAGTAGCAATATTTGTGGAGCAAGCGGCAAAGAGAAATCATGAAAGAGACTGAATACAGAGATCTGGTTAGAGAAACTCGCACATGGTGGTATTTGGGCAGCCAGGGCAGGAGCAAGTTTCCAAAATAAGAAAGATGTCTTTCGAAATAACTCTTCCACTTGGGCTGTGACTTCATTGCCCCCACCCAGCCGTGTCTAATGCATCCCTGCTCCTAAGCTTCTGTTCCTTTTATTTGTCTTACTTAAAAGGCTCATCGTTCCTTACCCATCAAAAGCTGCCTGCACAGGCACTAGGCTGTCCTCAGAGTACCTAGGACAATACTTTACCTCAAGGTAAAGAAAGCACTTACCTTGGTAAGGGCTTGATAGTATTCACAGAGGCTCAGTCAACAAACATCTTCCAGCTCAACTACCTATTCCTGATGTTACATAGGTCAATAGAGTGGTCACTACAAGGGAACTATGGACACAGAGGACACCAAATAAGACAGCCCTCAATCTGGCCAATCCAAGAAGTAGGCAGATGGTTGCCATAAATATGCGTCACCACTGAGTGCAGAAAAGGAGAAATGCCTACAGATTAAGGTGAATTAAGATTATGGAATCTGTACTATTAAAGGGGTCAAGTTACTACGTTAATATGATCCACAGGATTTCTTAATGAAAACTTCCAATCTCTTTAAGATCTTTAGGATAGAGTGGAAGAACATATAACTGACTTCAGTAGTTAGTAGTCACTCATCGAGATAGTAGAGTAGATGAAGTCATTGATAAATCTCTCAAATTAAAGCCAAAGCCAAAGACTTATAATAAAAATAAAAATCCCTACCTCTAAATCACTATCCACAGGGCCAACATTTTTAGATCGTTAGCAAATGAAGCAAGCTGGCTCCAGTGGAGCACTAGAAGGTACAGACTAATTTATTATAATATCCTAAAGCTCAACTCACTTTCAAACTTCAATCTGGTTTCAATGGTTGAATCCTAGTAATATATTACTCTGTTCTTATTTATAATGTGCTGAACCCCAGAAAAGATGTCACTTAAAACTATTCCTATATGACACCTGAGGCCCTGAGGGTGTTCTACTTACAGCTCCTGGGCTGTTAACTTTGGACACCCTCACCCAGCGCACTTAGTTATAAAATCCCTTTATCAATCATTTTTTTCATAACTTCCAAGAGTAATTTAATATGATTTTTATCCATTTAGCAGATTAGAGTCTCTGGCACACAGGTGCCCTTGTGTCCTTGATAATGTTAGTAATGTCGTGTTGTATTGATGGTCATTACCTTAGTTTCACTTCTGTTCCTGTGATAAAATACCCTGACAAAAGCAAAGTAAGGGACAAGGGACAGTTTACCTCACAACTCTAGGTTATGCTCCATTAGTAGCAGGGATGTCATGGTGACCGGAGCTTGAAAAAACTGACCACATTATGCCCACAGTTAAGAGAAAGCAAAAGGCACTTACAGGCTGTGCTCTGTTCAGTGTCTCCTCTTAGTCCTACAGTCCAGGGGCGGGTGCTGCCCACTTTTCTTGCTGGTTCATTCCATATCAATTAACATGATCGAGAAAAGCCCTCAGAGGCATGCCCCTAGACCAACCCAATCTAGACAATTCCTCCCTGAATCTTCCTTCTACATTGTGTCAAAATAATAATTTAAAATGGCCACCTCGCCCATCAACTGACTTTTTTAAATTATTTTTTGCTTTTTGAGATTATAATTAGTTATATCATTCCCTGTTCCTTTTCCTTGCTCCAAACCTTTTCCTATATTCCTTATTCTTTTCCAAATTCATGGCTTCTGTTTTCATTAATTATTGTTGCCTACATGTATGTATGTATGTATGTATGTATGTATGTATGTATTTCTAAATACATATGTACAACCTAGTTAGTCTGTATAATGTCATTTGTATGTGTGTTTTCACGGATGACCATTTGGTGTTAGAAAAAACAATCAGTGTGCTCTACCCTAGGGAACACTATCTCTCCCGCTGTCCTCTTTCCTTAGTTGTTTATAGTTCTTTGTATAGGGCTGAGATTTCTGGACTTCTCCCAACCTCTTTCATGTTCACATGGATCAGGGATCATTGTGGAAGAAGACGCAGGAAGATTGCAAGAACCAGAAGAACAAGGAGTTTGCTGTAAGATTATATCTCCTAGAAGATACACCCACACACATCTCACAAACATGGTGGTCTAAACATGAACTGAACAAGGTCAACCAACATCACTGAGCCACTGCCTTGGGCTCTCCCACCTCATGTACCAATGAAGAGAGCAGCATCGATGAACAATGGCCTCCTGAACCAAATCTCTGCCCTATAGTTACAAACAAAACCCCTGTGGATACACTCAGCATCCAACATCAAAATTCCCTGTTAGCAGTGGCTGGGGAGGCTGAAATTGGCCTATCGGCCCCTTTGCTCCCAAGCTGGAAGTCTTAACATATGTCATTTCCTTCTAGCTCCTACCAAATGACTTCAGGTCCAGAGTTATTCTGTTGTGACACTGAGTTGAAATCAAACTCTCATGTAATAGAGTTTAAATTATGAAAGGACCATTATTCCTCTAGTCATTGGGTGACTTCATAAGTGGTTCTACACTACTCTCCTGCAGCAGATGAGGGATGCCTGACATCCACAGAACATTCTCTGGCAACACAATCCCAATACCTCCTCTAGGTTCATTCGCCTCAGGCCTTCCTTTTCCAGTTCTCCCTTTAAACTCAGTCTCCTGGGGAAGCTAATCTACAGCCCCAACATCACTGTGTAAAGGAGCCCTGAGTAAAGAAGGGATAGCCAGACCCCAGGTTGACACCAAGCCCTTAGAAAGGATGAGAAATGCAGAGAAAAGAATTTTGTCCGCTAATATTTCCCTCCCAGGCCTTACAGGCTCACAAGTGCAGTTCTTCAGCCTTAGGTACATTCTTCCCACAGGTCAAACTGGTCTTGTGCCTACAGTATGGATTCGAGGTGAACAGACTTCTCTGAGAATAATTACATTGTACTTCAGATGTAAGGAAGTTGCCCAGGTGAGCTGGCATGCCCTTCTACCCCAGTCAGTGTCAGAAAACTCCTTAGCCTTTCAGTTGTGGGTGGCTTTGCGTGCACAATGCTATTCCGCTCATGCATTCGTGAGAGTGTTATCACCATTGCTGCAAACATCTTTGTGTCTCAAGTTGCTGTATCGCCACAAACACTAACACCACCCCACATTCATTCAAAGGGATAAAACAGGATGCTTGGCTTCAGAGTCCTTTTGCGTAAGCCCTGGGCCTCTTTGTATTTTTCCAGTGTGCTAGGTCAAAGCTTTTTACAGTTAGAAAGCCACACCTAACAATGTGTAACAATCACAAGCAAATGAGTGCTTATTTATAGTCAAAAAAGCTTTAACCCAGATTATTCCAACATCTTCAAATAGTCTATTCGTGTTATTTAACCTATTTAAAAGTCACCAGAATAATTTAAAACAATTTCCACCTTTAAGAAAATGACAGTGATTTTTTTTAAGTCCAAAATCTTCATTTAAGAGTTTTGAAGGCCAGCAAATATTTCTCTAGCTAGCAAAAACCCCTTGCCATGCCTCCATCCCCCCTTCTTTTTTTTTCCTAACAAAATCCCTCATGCATTTTCCTAATACAACTAATCTTATCAATATGTTTGCACACAGACTCACCATTCTTTTTTTGTTAAAACCAACTTGAGATTTGATTCTATTCTCACAAATAAAATTAGCAAGGACCTCCTGCATCTGAAAAGGACTTTTCATTTGGACAAACTACCCCTGGCTGGCTATGAGAAAACGGGGTGAGACCTGAGGAAGGGAAGCTGCAGGAGAAGGGGCTGCCCTTCCATTCCGATGCAGCCTTGCAGAAGCCTTGACTGCGCAGTGCTGTCAGAGTGGGGCAAGTACATTTTGCATCAACTGCATTCTCTTCTCTTTCATTTGTTTCGCTGAAGACCTAACTTTTCCATTCTTCAACTAAGAGATTTTGGATCTAATTACATAGCATGAGACAAAAGGAGAGTGAAATAAATACCTCACCGAGATTTGATTGATGACTGATAAAATTAAATGGATTAAATACCATGAGACCTTCCCCCTCAGAGAAATTACAGTATTACTTTTCAACACTTTAAATGTCTCAATATGTCACATCTAGGCTCTTTAAACAATTATTTATTAAACCTTGTGTCTCTCAAATACAACGCCTAATGAGCTGCCCATCCCCCCACTCCGCATTGATTTGTGAGCATCAGAGGGAGACCTAGGATAGAAAACATGCTCCCAAGGCACCCCATCCCATCCCCTCGCCACACTGCCACACATCAGACTCTCCCACAGTATTTGTTTAAATAGCCAAATTTTCAACTTTTAAAGAAAAAGAAAAAGCAAGCTATGGGTGGCCTGAGAACCACAAATGAGCAAATACCCCAAGTCATAAAATCCCCTTCTGCTCAGAATACCTGGTTAGAAATACAAAACAGTATTTACCAAATTCTACCCAGGGTTAAAAACAGATCACATTAGAAACTGTAAAACTGAACTTGAAACCACGAAGCACTAAGATCCAGAATTGTCTCTTTTTTTCTAATATACACTACACACTCTTTTTATTTATTTTTTCTTTTAATGTTTAGTTGTTTGTTTGTGAGGGGACTAACACAAGCGGTGCTTCCCATGTGGGAATCAGGGCAATTTGCAAGAGTCAAGTCTCTCTTTCCACCAGGTGGTTCTGGGGATCAGAATCTAGTCCTCGGGAACATGCCACAGGTGTTATACATCAGAGGAATCCTGATCCATTCATTAGAATTAGGCTGCAATCCTACATCTGCAAGCCTTGCGGCTGTGTCTTTGTAAAACAAACTAGGCACAGAACAGTGCAATGCCTTAACCCTTGAGTCCAGCATTAGGGCTTGCCTTTGCAGTTAAACAATATAGGCTGGTGGCCAGCTTAAAGCTAAAGAAAAGCTGGTTCTGTATACTCTAAATCTAGAATAGTATTTCCAAGAAGCATTTCTGATGTAGTATTACAAACAGCTGAGTACTCTTATGTAATAAAATTCTCCTACAGTGTGTGTACTTCTGTGTACAAACCTATGGTGCCCTGCACATGGGTTAACTAGGAAGTAATTTTACAATAAAGAATGAACAAATTCTATACCCAGCTAATGATAATGACACTTAGCTTTTAAACTAAGACTTGTTAGACATAACTTTGAGCTTTAAATAGCAGAAACCTAAAAATGAGAAGACCCGGCTAGAATCTACAGTTGTTAAGCAGAGAAGTCAAGAAATCTGACCAAGAGGATAGAGAAATATCTAGGGTTTTCTGTCTGGCCAGTCAAACCTACTAGGCCAGTTCCAGCGAGTTCCAGGCCAGCGAGAAACACAGTCCTCATAACACAAGTGGATGACACCTAAAGAATATCACAGGTTTTCCTCTAGCTTTACATGCCTGTGATACATGTATGTATGCACATGCATACACACATACCCATATACAACAAAAAGGAAGTCAGAATCCCTCTACTAAGCTTACACAGAAAAGAAAGAAACTGTTCTTCCCCATCCTGCCAGAAGACAAGTATGTCACTGAGGAAAATGTAAGCGCAAAAGAGTGTGCCCGGAACAGATGAAGATAGGGAAAATGTGAAGTGGAGAATGTTGTTAAGAGTTGCAAGTCTGGGGTCTTAGATGACACTCCTTTCCTGGCTCCCAAAAGTTAATACAGCCTAATGACCTCCAGAGGGTTCAGAAGAGAATTTTTTTTTAATGAAACTGGCCATCCTATGAGAAAAAAATGTACTCAAGATAATAATGCTTAAGGTGATTCTTCAAAATAGCTGGGTTGATGCTCATGGAGCTCCAATCCAGTTCAACATTAGACAGATTTGTTATCAAAGCCCTGGGGAGGGCTGAAGGAGGCACGCAAAAATAGGAGAAAAACACTCATGAAATGCTTCCAGTATGGAAGATGAAAAGATAAAATAGCAATAACTAAGAACCTGGAAGAAATTGGGAATGTAGGATAAATAAGACAATAAAAAGGATGACAAGACTCCTAACTCAACAAGCATAAATAGCATCAGTTATGAGAAAGAACTCATTGATGTGCCTTTTGATAGGATAATATTTACCTTGATTGTTTATTTAATTATGACAGAGCATCAATTACAAAATTAGCCCCAATTTTAGACAAATTAAATAAAAATAGCATATACTCTAGAATTGGTAGAAGGGATATCAGGAAGATAAGCCTCTGTGTCCAAGAACCAAAGTCAAGGTGCTGTTTTGAAGTGTGGATCCACGCAGACAAGCAGAAAGTATGGAGGTTTTTCTTTGTCTTTCTCATTTCTAATCTTTTTTATTTTTTTCTTGAAGACAGCATCTTCAAGTCTTGGCTTGTCTGGAACTCATTATGTTGACCCAGCTGACCTGGAATTTGTAGTGATCCTCCTGCCCTGGTTTCCCAAGATCATGGGCATGTACCACCAAATCTACCTAGAAAGCTTTTGAAAATTAAAAATATAAAAGACATTTCCAAATCCAGTAGTTTGGATGATAAAGTCAGAACAATCTCTCAGAAAGGAAAAGAAAAGGCAGAATTAGAAATAACACTTGCTTTGACAGCATATGTACTAGAAGATGAGACAGATAATATAAGAACCAGATAAAGATGACTACCACTCAGCTCTAAAAGTTTCTGAAGGAGGGACTAAAACCATGACATCGAGATTTTAAAATACACACACCAAGCCCAGCGCAGTAGCTCACATCTATAATCTCAGCATTTGGGAGACAATAAGCTTCCACAGTTCCACAGTCTGAGCTACATAAAGAGTTCCAGCCCAGTCAGGGCTACAGTGCAAGACCTTGTCCTCCAAATAACAAAATATAAAATACAAATGGATAAGCAAACACACTCACACCATGACTCATCATTGAGAATTTTCAGATCACCAATCAGTCCAGTTTTCTGTTTGTTTGTTTGCTTGTTTGTTTGTTTGTTTGTTTTCTAATTCATTCCCCCTTCCTTCTTCTGTGTCACTTTGCTTTACATCATTAAAAGATAACTTCTCTTGGTTGTATTTCACTGTCATGTTACTCCTGATTAGTTCAGTCTGCATGGAACACAGGCAAGAGAATAGAACCAGAAGGAAGAGGAAAGCCAGGATATACCCCCTCCCAACTCTCTCTTTGCCTTGAGTAATATCTCCAGTAAAAACTGTATATTTCCATCCTTCTAGCTTTTGTGGGCAGCCCAAACTTTGGGGACCTAATAGATCCCCATGATCCTAATGATGACTTTTTGCAATTTCTAATTTCTGGCTTGCTTTACTCTTCCATTAGGAATCATCTCCTCTAACATGTTGAACTCTGTTCGTTCTATTGAATTCCTGCTGAACTGGCTCTATTTGCCTTACTAGAACCTCACTGATACAATCAATCAAACAGAGGAAATACTAAAAGCCTTGAAGGATAGACAGGAAAAGAAAACAGAACTTTAAAATAAAGAATTAAAATGATAACAATAAGAGCTACAAAATAAAAGTAATGGCATCAAAGTCTTATGGAAAAAGAATCTTTAAACTACAATTTTATACCCAGCTAAACTGTCAACTTAATGTTGAAATTATTATTATTAATATAGTACCAAATGTGTAATGTACAAAGTATCAAAAACTTTTTCCCATTGATGCACTCTTTCTTCAAAACAAACAAGAATTTTAAGAATAAAAAAGGAGATATGATATCTAAAAAAAAAAAGGATCATGCAATACAAGAGAAAACTAAAAGACAGTTCCAAACTGATGTTAAAATAAGAAATTACTCCAAACTGGAGCAGAAAGATAAGGTTCAAAGCATTAATGTCATGACATAAAACCCTTTACTGAGGCACTAAAATAAAATAGTAAGAACTATGTAAAAGCAAATAAGAAAACTGTCATTAAATTCCAGAGAAGGTACAGGAGGAACAACAAGTGCATATATGATTATGCTGTAAATCTTTACATGAGCATAATAATAAAAAATCTCTGAATACTATCTTTTATCTTTTCTTCAAACCTTATTTTGTAAAAAAAAATTAACAAGAAAAGAAAATATTAGGAGACAAAATAATGTGTCAAACAATTTAATCTTTTTTCCATTTCAGGAATCAAGACATAGTATCAAAATTTTATTACCAAGAATAACAATGTAAATAATCCATTTTAAAAGCATATAGACAATATCAGCAAAATCATTAATCAACTGTGTAGTCAGAAGCCCAGAAGGGAGGAGACACAGAGGAATTTATATACGTCTATAATCCTTATAGTACTAAAAATGTACTACTTAATTGAATGTACTACCTTTTTCATTCATTGTATCATGCCCTTTCAATCTGGAAATCTACGATATTTTTATTTAAACAACATCAGGAAAAGAAGGTGAAGTTCACCCAAGGGAAAAGCCAACTGTTAAAGTTCCAGCTGGTGAACAGGTCTCAAAAGTGCCAAATACAATAGGAAGAATGGATCAAGGCCAGGAGTGGGATTTACAGGAAGGAGAACCCAGGGATGCTGCCAGAGCCAAAAAAAAGTGTCTTCAACTTTGGCTCACCCAGTCCTAAGAAATAGTAGTGAGCACAGCAGGTCTTGGAAAGTCAGCTGACTCACTAGTGCAGAATGAATGAATGTGTAAGAAGTGAGCACGTCATCTCAGAAGTAAAGCTAATGGTTTCTCTAATATAAGACTAGATAGAACTTTAGCATTTTCTTCATATTTCTTCTGGGGAAATGATTTTTTCAGTGTAATCCTGCACAAATATTGTTCTTATCTGTGTAAATAAACATGCCTCAGGACAATAACCAAATGGTATACTATCCAGCTGTAGCCATGATCTAGCCCAGTGGTTCTCTTCTTTTTTCTACATAGATCACCTAGGTGAAACACTGACTCCTTTCTCCAAAATGTATATACTGTGCACTTACAGAGTCGGGTATGTAATTACAAGAAGTCAATGCATCATGAGGCAGGAAACTTTCATCTCCTTAAAGCGCCTACAGAAACCTGAAAGCCTGAAAAAGGGCCCTCTGCCTCCATCATTCTGCTGGAGATGACTACCATCCACATGTCCTGGTGCTAAGGTGCATGACATTTTCTGTGAACTGACACAGGAATGCATCTATGATGTGACCTCAAAGCTCAAGGTTGTGGGTATTTTCTTCCCACTCATGAGTTTTTAGAGGATTAGGATTCCATCTGGGAGCACACATTTTCCAGGATCAGGTTCACAGCCATGCTCCCCAGAGAACTCAACAAACAGTATCTGATAATCAAGAAAATGATGGTTTACATGTGGGTGAAGGGTGACTGCAGCTGAAGAGGACACTGAATCTTAGCACGAGTTGTCAAGTATGTGAGAGTGTGAAGGGAAACTGATATGCTAAAAGTGTGTACTTTGGACTGGTGAGTACAGAGAAAACAAGGAAATACTTCAGCCTGCCAGGCTCACGCAGAGGGCCTGATACACTTAATCTTTGGGTCATAAGTTTGCCTCCTTGTTGGGTACATTGTTGTTAAGAGGATCAGACTGATGTAGTGGAAAAAGAAAGTCACTGGCCCAGGAGTCAGGGGATGCAACTAATCTCAGCTTGGCCACCATACAGCGCATTCTAAAACCAAATACCAGCACTGTGGATTTGGAACCACTCCTGAGGCAGAGTGCTAAGCAGCTCCATTAAAATGCCCTTGAGTGAGAGCCACTGCACACGTAGGTGACCCAATACAAAATCCAATGGTGGAGGCCAGACAGGCACTTGGCAAAACCTTTTCTGAACCAGGCCTCAAGACCCCGGGGCCTCTCCAATGCAGCATTACTTCTTGGTTTGCATTTATCGGTGACCCACAAGTGGTCTTCAGAACCCCTGTTGTGGACACTTTTACTACCCTCACACCATCTCCATCTGTGAAGCTGAACTTTTTGTGTCCCTAAGGAGGTCCATACACAGAACCCATGGCTGATGAGCATTGCTGACAAAGACAGGATACTAGAAAAGGTTTTGGCTATTTGAGAAGAGATCAGGGTTGATGTTTCCCCAGTATAGCAATTTAAAAAAAAAAAAAAAGTAAGAACAATACAGGTTGAGTATCCCTGAAACTTTAAGTGCTGGTGTGACATCACAAATGGAAACCTCCTCATATCTTGTGGTGGCTTGCAATCAAAAGGCAGGGGCAGTTGAGATAATGTACAAAATTATCATCAATCCACATGTCTAAGATGTATAGGAATCAGTGTGTTTTACAATTAGACTTGGATTCTACATTCCAAATAATGTGCGTATATGTATTTATCGAAATTAAAAACAAATCTGAAACCCCAAATACTTATGGTCCTAAGCATTTCAGGCAAGGGATACTCCTAAAAAGAAGCATTTAACAGGGGGCTTGCTTAGGGTTTCAAAGATTTAGTCCATTGTTACCATGGCAGGGAGTATGGCAGCACACATGGCCTGGAGCCAGTAGCTAAGAGGTATATTCTGATGTGCCATCAGAGAGAGAGGGGTGATGGAGAGAATCTGGTTTGGCATGGGCTTTTGAAACTACAAGTCTCACCTCCCAGTGACACACTTCCTCTGAAAAGTCTCCACCTACTCTGATAAGGCCACGGCTCCTAATCCTTCTAATCCTTTTAAATAGTACCACTCTCCAGTAACCAAGCATTCAAATATATGAGCATTCAAATACATACGGGGCCATTCTTATCAAGCCACCACACACAGCGATGAGGAAACAAACTAACATATAGCCTTGCAAACAGAATAAAGAATCCGATTGTCACAATAAGTATAGAGCCAAGTGTGGTGGGCAACACCTGTAATCCCAGCACTTGAGAGTTTGAGGCAAGAACATTGAGAGTTCAAAGACATTTCTCACTATGTAGTGAGTTGAAGGCTAGCCTGAGTTATATGAGATCCTGTCTCAAAAAGTGAAATATATATATATATATATATATATATATATATATATATATATATCAGCATTGGATAGAATTCAAACATGAAAATCCACACAGGTGATAAAGTACGGAGCTTAACACACACACACACACACACACACACACACACACACACGTATAAGGAAGCAGAATCTTGAGTCTGCTGCCAACACCTGGCCACCATCTTACATATAATTTTCCCAAGTGTTACCTTGAGGGAAACTGTATGTTCTCTGTATAACATCTTATACTCCACTTCCCACCCTTTTCTCTATTATTTTTGTGAATTGCAAACATATATACAATGAAAACATTATTCCATCTAACGTCCACCCCCTCCAGTCTTCTACGTCCTCTGAACATGCCCATTCCCATCTTCATGTCTTCTGGTTTGTTCAGTTTTTTTTATAGGCCACTAATCCCAGTGATTGTTGTCCACATGTACAGGGGTGAGGACCATGCACTGGACCTTGGAAAACCTGTCTGTGGCCACATCCTCAATAAGGAATGACACTCTTTCCCCTGTTTTTCTCAATTAAATTTTTAATTTTTTTACAGGGAGCAAGTTATGGAAATGAAGGTCGATTTTACAAAAACAAAACTGTATTAACTGGGGCTAGGTAAGTGGTTCACTCTATTGACTACTGCAAAAGCTTTGAAGACCTGATTTCAGCCTCTAGCAACCACGCAAAAATCCAGGTGTAGCAGCACGCGCCTGTAATCCTAGATTAGGGAAGGCAGAGGCAGAAAGATCCCCAGGAGTTGCTGACCAGCTGACTATCTGGATCAACAAGCACCAGGTTCCATGAGAAACTGCCTCAATAGATAAGATAGAGAAGGAGAGAGACACCCTACGTCGACTACTGAGCTCAACATACATGTACATACACATGCACACATGATTGTGCACACATATGCTCACATATACACTTAAAAAATTGGTTAATCCATCCAAGTTTAAGCAAAAATATAAAATCACTGTGCTATTAAAATATTCAAATAATTTTACTGTTTAAGAATTATTGTTTCTCTGTCTTTCTAGTGCTACAATGTAGCCTGTAAAAAATTTTTTTTAATTTCACACATTTTCATTTTTGAAAAGATCATAGCTTTCTTAGGGATGCTAGCAATATGCTAATATGGATGTGACTCTAATAAATATAAAATTGGATCCGGGATATCATTCAATTTGCAATGCTAAAGCAAAACCTCAAAGGCACAAGGTCTCTCCTCACCCTCGTCTAAGCAATCCTTCATGCTTGCGCCATTTTTATTTGTTATGCTGGGAAAGCGTCTCATTTTTAAAAAACAGAAAAACCTTCACCGAAGAAAAATAAAAGAGGATTTCTCAATCTGCGATACTGTCTCAACCCCCTACATTAAGCACCGTGCTTCATGCATCAGTCAGACAAAATGCTGTCCTCTGCAGTAACACAAACTCTGCATTTTAAAGCTCAGAAGATTCAATATCCTCTTGGTGCTGTAGGGTTATAATTTATATTTTATTTTCATTCAATATACTCAATTTAATAATTGAATTCAGCTAAATTTAATTTAGCAGTAGACACATCAGCATAAGCATGAAGAAACAGAAGTGTTAAAAGGAAACAAATCAGAGCCTACCTGGAAGTCACGTGATTACCTGGTGACCACATAGTACTACGAGGAGGACTAATGAGTCCACCACACTTGCTGGTTATGAGATGAAGACAGGGGCAGAGCCCATGCAAGGCTCTATGAAATTATGTTCTATGCAGACAGATATGCCCGTGGATGCAAACGTGAGAAGCTAAAGGACCTGGAGCAAAGCTGTCCACGTGATGCCTTAGACTGATGAAGCACCGCCCACCGCACTGCTCTACTTCCTGTCCTCAGGAGCCCAGACTCCTGACTCTAGTTCCTTTGCTCTCTCCCCCAACACAGCACAGCCAACTGTGGACTAACCTTGTAAGCGACTGTGCTCAAAAGCTATGAAAAGGAAGGGTGGCAGGTTGGATGGTGGAACACACACAAAGCTCTGGGTTTGACTCTCAGAGCTGGAAAAATAAAAAGGAAAATTAAATGTATCCTCAGAATTGGAATAAATCATTATAATAACCTCAATTCTACTTAAAATTGTAAATTTTACTTATTTTTAAAAGTCAGCATGGAGAGGCAGTATCATAGTTCACAAATGCAAATACTCTTGAAAATACTAGAATTAGGAAAATACTGTGAGTTGTAGTCATAGCGATAGTCTTCTTAATGAGATTTTGGTTGGCCTACAATTACGTCAGACAACATATGATGAAGTAATTAAACTTTAACAACTTCAGAAAGGAAGCAGACAAGACGACATTGCCGCTCAGCTTTCAAATCATAGTTACTATGGACCACTGGGTAAAATATGTACATGAAATGCCTTTAATTTTCACTATTGACAGGGAAGCGAAGACAGACCCGCACACCCACCTCAGCCCACTTACTCAAAGGCCCTCTGCTCACTCCACCCTGAGAATGGATTTGAACATCTCAGAAACAGAGCTAACTGTGCCAAAGGCCGTCTGAACAATAGCGACCAGGGAGGTGTTTGACCCTTAGCCCGGACTGAGCTTCTTTAAAATGCATGAGTAACAAAAAACGTTTCTGGAGCGGGAAGACCTAGAACACCCAAGGAGGAAGCAGCTTGCCGCAGAGCAGAGGAGAAAACTCCACGGCCAGCGAGAGACAGGAACAGACCAACCAAGAAGAGGACATGCATTGTGCAAAGAGCGAGCCTCCAAAACCTAAAATATCTTCTGCCACCAAGCTTTGGACAAATTAGCCATGCAAAGCCCGGGCACTCCTTCAACTGCCTCCTCCCCCTCCCGCAACACGCTCCTAACTTAGTAAATGACTGGAATCTACAGGGTCTCCCCCTCCCGCAACACGCTCCTAACTTAGTAAATGATGGGAGTGTACAGACACCCTGTTCTGCATCACAGGTCCCCGGGAAAAGGCCGTTTTCCACCCTTCAGCAGTTGCAAAGGAGGAGTGTAAGTGAATTGCAGGACTGATGATGGGGGGGGGGTTGGGGAGAGGAAAAGTAAAAAAAAAAAAAAAAAAAAACACGGGAGGCGACAGCAACATTCAGACTTGAACTCTCGGAATTTTTGAATGGCTCAGAATGGGACACTTTGTCACCTCTGGTTTAATTAGAAGCCTGTTTTCAGGATGCTGGAGGGCGAGGTTCATAATCAAGCACTTACGTAATCCTCCTCATTGAGCCCTTGTTTCTCAACAGAACTTTTCACCTCCATGGAAAACTTCTCAAACTCAGGCTTCGCGGTCCTCAGCAGGGTGACTGTTTGGAGGGATGAGTAAGCTTGCTTAGCTTCAAAGTCGTGTTTGTCCCCTCTCTTCCACGAGCCATCTCCTACGGGAGAAATGAAAATATTTATAATTCCAAGCCAGTCACCATAAAGAGGCCATTCTGTCTTTTCAACTGCCATGTGTCCCCACATGGTACCGTTGGCAGCAGAGGCAGAGGTATTGTCATAGTTCTGCGCTTAGGTATAATATGACAATGTCAAAATCATTAAAGGAGAAGCTGTCTCTCCGGACACATGTTCCTTTGAAATGTGAGAGAGACAGACAAGCTCTGTTGATGTAATTGCCTTATAATAACCATGGGACTCCGATTGTCAGCCCCCCGGAACTGCGGCACTGCAGAAACAAAGTTCCTTTCTATTCACACTTACTTGCTTTCCATTATGGGTGTGTTTGTCTGTATGTATGCATGAATCTATCTATCCATCCATCTATCTATCTATCTACTTATCATCTATCTATCAATATCTATCTGTCAAATATCTATTATGGAAATGAACCAAGTCACTTGTGTGGCCAAACAAGCACAATGCTATTTGGACCTGGAGTGCAGGTTACAGTAAAGCATGAGGAAAGATCACGTACAAGGTTGGTACTGTTAAAAGCTAGAGGTTAGCAATATTCTTCATCTTCCCAGGATGGAAAGGGTGGACTTGAGGGATTCTATCTGTACTGTATTGACAAGGTCATCAAAAGTACTAAACAATGCTAAATCGGTGTGTAAAGTCATGAATATCTTGAGCACACATATATCAATAATGAAAGATACATTATAGGTAGATAAGTAGATAGATAGATAGATAGATAGATAGATAGATAGATAGATAGATAGATAGATTATTCATATATTCATACATTCATACATACATACATACAAACACACAGGTGATGGATGGGTAATAGATATCTTGAACACTTTATCAGCATAAACTCAGTCCTCAAAATATCCTTTCTACTTAACAGATGAGGAAACTGAAGCACAGAGACACTGTTGTTTCACAGATCCTGCCTCACAAAAGTGAAGGCTAATCTGGGGAAGTCTCATTCTCTTCTTTTGATTTAATTTTGGTAGCTTGAAGGGCCCCAAAAGACAAGACGGACGGACTTCTGATTTATAATGATAAGCTACTGGACTTCTGATTTATAATGATAAGCTACTTTCCAAATGAATCTGCAGCTTTCTGAAGACAAGAGTATCACATAAGTCAACTGTGCCCCTCAAGCCCCCGTCTGCATTGATAGCTCGAACCTAACAGCTCAGAAGCAAGGGGACCTCTGAGCATTTGGACAGGTCTACGGTATAAATTCTACAAGTCCAGAAGTCCACTAAAGAATGACTGTCTCTTGAGTCTCTAGCACAGCTTGAGCCAGATACATCTGAACTCTGCGCGTATGTGCACAACTCTATCATGGCCACAGAGGACATCATAGATGTCTTTGAGAGTCTCCACCAAATTTGAAAACGAGATCTGAACCATGTAAACAACCAAATAGCCTCCTGTAGGACTCGGGGACAGAAAAACAAAGCAAAGGGAAGAGACAACAAGCTCCAAGCAGGAGCCATCTCATGTGAAGATAAGGAGTTAGTCTGGTCCTACATGTGTAAACAGGGATTTAATAGATAGAGAAGATGGTGGAAAGGCGTGTCTGGCAGAACCCATACCACTGGGGAAAGGCACAAGTGTGTATAGCATCCAGCAGGCAGAGCAGAAGATGGATCTCAGTCTGGAAGATGAGAAAAGACAGAAGTAGAGAGTGTGTTTGTGGAAACATCTGTTTCATCACAATCCTAATAATAGCAACCGTTAATTAGTTGGTTACTATGCCCAGGAGCTACTTAGAGATAAATAAGACAGAGCTGATAACATAATTCATTAAAGACTAAATCTGTGCTCAATAACCACAACATTCAATTCAAGCCACCAAAACAAAAATTGACAAGACTCATTCTCCCTCTTCTTCCTCTTCTTCCTCTTCTATGACTTTTCCCAAATCCCTAGGAGATCATAGCCTAAGAGAAGCCATGCCTGGCTCTGGAGCCAGTGAGAGAGCCTAGAAGGGTACTCGGTACCCAGGACCCAGACACAGTCACAGTCACTAGCCATGGATGAACCAAAGCCCAAGAGTTCCCATGGAGGAACCTACTTCCTATAGACATGCAGTAAGTACTTGCTGAACAATTTTCTTGTTTTCCATTGCACTTGTTTTTAATCGTGTGTATGTGTGCAAGCTCATCTGTGTATGTGCGTGCATACACAGGACACCAAGACCAGAAAACAGCAGTGGACTTCACAGGGGATTGTGAACTGCCAAATATGGATGCTGAGAACCTCACTCATAGCGTCTGCAAGAGCAACGCACACTCTTCTGACTGCTGAGCCATCACTGTAGGCCCTGCTGACTCAGTTTCTCGTTGAATCAAAGTGTCAGCACCTGCTGAAGCTAGGCTATAACACATGATGCTTCCCTACCATACATGAATGCCTGAATGCGGTCCCCAGACTAAGTTTCAGAAGACACGAGTAGGGATACATAAAAGTCCTGATCTTTCTAGACAAAGATAATTAGAGTCTTTCATCAATGGAGAAGAGTTCAGTTTTCTTCAGGGACTGAAGGGAAATTCTTAATTAATTAAATTAATTCTTAAATTAATTAATTCTTAAATTAATTCTCGTGGGCTTTTATGCTATCTTAAAGAAGACATGTGAAAGTAAAACAGCATTAAACTCAGTAAATAAAAGAGGAAGAATATATTCTTCAAAGACGAGTGAAATCCAGCCTAACAGTGCCAGCATGACCTAACTTTAGAAGTTTGTTTCTAGAAAATCATATAAATGATAATGCTTAATAAATCCAAACCAACCTAAGTAGGTATCTGTTCACACCCATAACTTCTGCGGTGAGCTCTTCTCCCACACTGGGGCTGTTGAACACGAGGAAGGCAAAGGTTGATTTGGCATGGTGTCCCATCAGTGGGGACAAATTTAATTCAGCAGACAGCTAGGTGCCTCTGGAGATTTATGAGCAGAACGGAAGAATGGCAGGAGAGGAGCAGGCCTTAGGAAATAGCAGTGGATTAGAGCGGGGAGACACTGAGCATTCGCAGCCACAGTAATCCAGGCAAGAGGTTAAGAGAGGTCGTCTGTGGGAAGTCACATGCCAAAACCACAAAGCGGGCCTTCCAGGAGATCAAGCTCACTAAGAACTTTTATTTTCTATTTTCTTTTTCTTTTTTCCTTTCCTTTTCTTTCTTTCTTTCTTTTTTCTTGTTTCTTTTTTCTTTTCTTTTTTCTTTCTTTTTTTTTTTTTTGGTATTTTGATATGATAGTACATTTTTTCAAAAATAAATGTTTCAACTTTTATAATCATAAGAAGAGATAGCACCCACGAGAATGGAAACGAGATAACTGTACGAGAGGAATCCCAAATCAACAATGGTGAGGGAGGGGCGGTCAACAGAGAGGGAGATGCATCACAAATGGCATCAAGGAGAGGAAGAACAGTGAAGAAAAAGCAGAGTGAAGGAGAGAAGGAGAGGAAGAAATGATGGTGTTGGTTAGTGTCACTGCCCATCCCAAGTGACTTCAGAAGGCCAAAGGACACCACCAGGCTAAGGTTAGAAACAGGTCTGAAGCTGGAGAGAGTATGGCTACAAAAGACCCTGGATGTCAATCCTACACACATCAGGGTTGGAGCCCAGGGACTCCCTGCCCTAAAGAAGACAGTGCAGGATGAAAAGGGGTGAACTGTGCACAGACTGTTTCTGGTGAGCAGGAATAGTTACAGGAGACACAGAGGCACTAACAGAACCAGAAACGTAACAGAGGCCTCCAAACCTGGAGCATGAAATTTCCAGAAAGGAATAGTTAGAAACCTCCCCGGGCTGCCCTGGAGCTACGTTATCCCATGGAACAGCCACCAGCTGCACTGTTATTATTTAAATTCCAATTAACTGAAAACTCCTCCCTCACCACATCTGCCACATTTCAGGTGTGCGATGGTCAGCCATGAGTGCCATGTGACCAGTGGCCACCCAAGCAACGCTAAATAGAATATGGCTAGCCCAGTGTGGTAGGGTCTACCTACAATCCGAGGACTCAGAGGGCTGGGTTACAGGATGACGAGTGTGAAGCCAGTCTGGGCAATTAGGCAGGGCCATGTGCAGAAAAGGTGAGAAACGTGGAGAAAGACATGGAAGGAAAGAAAGAGGAGGAGAAGAAAAGGACAGAGGGGAGAGGAGGAGAGAGGGAGGGAGGGAGGGAGGGTAGGAGAGAGAGAAGGAAGAAAGAAGGGGGAAACATAGGAAAGAAGTAAAGGGTACCATAACAGGAAGTGCCATTAAACTGCATTATTTGGAGCATGGCCCTCACCAAGGCTAAAAAATTCACCAAGAAAGCTACTTGTGACCTTAAGAAAATGACTTTCAGGAGAGGGGTAGGTATTAATGTTATTTTTTTAATTATGTGCGCATTGATGGTTATGTAATTACCGACTTAACACAATCTTTTTTTTTTTTTTTTTTCAGAGCTGGGGACCGAACCTAGGGCCTTGCGCATGCTAGGCAAGCGCTCTACCACTGAGCCAAATCCCCAACCCCCAACTTGACACAATCTTAATCATCTGGGAATGAAGCCTCAGTCAGAGTCACTGCAGATGACAGGCACCATTTCCTGGACTTGGGGCATCTGGACCGTGTGTGAGTGTGAGCTGAACACCAAAACGCAAGCATCGAACTTACTGCTCTGTGCTCTTGATTGTGGGTGTAACGTGCTGAGTTACTTTGAATGCCTGTCTCTTTGACTTCCCAACAACGCCAGGTTATTTTATCACAGCAAGAGGGAAAACAGTGTGTGTGTGTGTGTGTGTGTGTGTGTGTGTGTGTGTGTGTGTGTGCCTGCCTGTCTGTGTGTGTGAATGGAGGTGTACATGAATGTAGGTGTGAAGGTCTATGCACACCTGCACGTGCATGAATGCCAGAAGCTATCATCAAAACCCTGAGAACTGGAATCCCAGGTACATTAGGGATGCCCGGCTTGTTATGTGGGTGCCAGGATCTAAGCCCCAAGCCCCATGGTTGGCTAGAAGAGCTTTTCAGCAATGAGCCGCCTCTCAGCCCACAGGGTAGGAGTTTCACAACTGTCCTGAGGAAGGAATTAAAAACAAAAAGAAGTCTACTGCTGAGAAGTAAGGTACATCCTTCAGAGTAAGAGAAAGCATGTGCTTGCCTCGCTTTGCTAGACTTTAATATTAAATTAAATTAAATTAACATCAAATAATAAATCAGGAACGCAAGCTTGCACTGTGTGAAGAAAACCAAGAACATGTATGAAAAGGAAGGCGGGCCGTGCTTAGTGATTCGGTAGCCAGGACGATAGCTCCAATGGCTGCTGCCTTTGCTGTAATGACTGGAACATCCTGCAACTCAGCACCTACCAAGGACTGAGCACACAGCTGGCCTTCAATGGATGGGACACAGAATCTGCCCAAGAATTGACTGTCTGTCATTCACCTAGGCTGCTGGTGACCGCTGTGGCTCATCAGCTCTGGTAGCTGTCAGGGAAAGAAAACGCTCATCTTGCCTCATCTTACCCACTCCCCACAGTCCCAGTGTCACACAGAGCCAGGGGCTAGGCTCCCAGACACTCCCGTCAATATTCCACGCAGCTCAGTATAGCTCCTTTGCCTGCAGCCTGGTAACCTTCCATCCTCATAGCAATTCTATGAAAAAGATTGAAAGCTGATGCCTACAAAGGAGGAAGCCAAGGATCCAGGAGGTTAAACATAGAAACAGGAGAACACTCAAACCAGGGCAAGATACTTAAGCCTTATCCAACCTGTGTGCAGACCCTCAAAGCTGAAGCACCCCAAGATTTAAGACCACATCTGCAGTGCACAATGCACAGACTCAAAAGAAAAGAGTAGCACAGAAAACCCAGGAGAAGTCTTAGCACACTGCCCAGCAACCGCTGCGGCTGAAGGAATATATGAGAATTCCTTTCTTTTCTCTCTTTGTTCCAAATTGACTGTAAAGTGCCTATATCACCTTTATGGCAAAGCTTTACAAAAACAATCCCTCCTATGGCATCTGTGCTCCACTGTGGTACCTGTGCTTGACTTTACTTGAAGCCTCACCTGAGTTCCTGCTGTCTGAGTTCTTGGGAAACAAGGCGAACGCAGCAACAATCCTGGTGCTGCAGCTAGGATCGTGCAAGCGCCTTCCCACTATACACCTTTGGAGAAGGCGCTAAGGAGGCTAACATGACCAGAGAGAAATGCCAATGGGTGCTATGAGAACATCTGTAAGGCAATACCATCATCTACTCCCTAGGTAGTTTTTTAAGTACAGTCTTAAAAATCTCTTCAAACACTTTAATTCCCCCAGATTGTATTATACACTGAATTGGTCATCATAAAATTTGGACAGGTTTGGAGGCGATTCTGAGGGCTCACCAAGATTGAGACATTTAGTAATCAGACAAAATAGATGCACTGTCGACTGTGCTTTCTAAAAATAGCAGTAAACACAGAGACCATCCTCTAGGACAGCGACTCTGAACCCATGGTCTCTTTGAGGTCTCATTATCGGATATCCTTCATATTCACACCATGAGTCATTACAGCAATTACAGTTACAAAGAAGCAAAGAAACGGTTTTATGGTTGGGGGCGTCACCACAACATGAGGAACTGTATTAAAGGGGTGCAGCCTTAGGAAGGTTGAGAACCTCTGATCTAGAACAAATATACAGTTTGCGTGAAGAACCATAGGGAACACTGAGTGTTGAAGGATCTTTTTGGAATCACAGCTCTGTGATAATGGAGGGTTGTTAGATTATCAAAGAAGACCCTTATAACGATACTCCAGAATTAAAGTTTGAGTGATTCTGCCCAATGCCGTTGGTCACTTCTGCTCTGAGAAAACAGATGCTTCAGGGTCTATGGAAGACACAGAAAGGCACCTTACTATAGGCTCCTTCCTCCTTCCTTACTCCCAGAATCCCACACCAGCTTTGATATCGAGGAGTCCAACTGAGAATTTCCAACTTTATCTAGGGGTAGCCAACCCCACACAGCCAGAAGTTAAGTAGAGCTTCCATGGGAGCCAACAAAAAGAACCAAGTCAACGGGAAGGATCTCCTCTCATCTGCTAGTCTTGACCTGGTTAAACTAGAACTAAAGAATGACCTGTGGAGTCATGGTCGCAATCTTTGATATTGAAAATGGAGGCAGGAAATCTAAGACATTTGTAATACTAAGGATCTTGGGAAATTGGATCTCTACCCTGGACTTGCCACAACCAGAGCTCTTTCGGGTACAAGAAACCTTTATGTGTGTGTCACTGCAGTTAAGTGTAGCAATTATTCTTTTACAGATATCATTCATAATGTACGCAGACCCGTAGGGTGGGTTAGCTGTGAGTCGGTGAAGGCAGTAGCAGAACGGACCACCTGAAATGTGTGTATAAAACACACATCAAAGAAAAGTTTGCCAACTTAACTACAATTTTGAACATTCCGTGTGCGGTAGTCAAAGCAAACTAAGACTAATAATGAACGTGACAAATATTTGTCAGATACTTGCTATGCCTCATAATATCTGCTGGGTAGTTAACCCAATTCCTCTCCTGTGTGTTTATCTGTCGCTCAGCCTGATGAGTCACTAGAACAGACCAAGGCTGCAGAGGAAGGCAGATTAACTCACTTTCCAAAGATTAAGGTTGTAGCTGTTAACTCTTAGGTCTTAGCAGTTAAGTCAGTAGACAGGAAAGTCTCTCGGGCTCATTGAGACCAGAGCCCGAAGCCTGAACAAATGCACAGTAAAAATGTAAAAGAATCAGATTTAATCAGAAGCCTCAAGTACTCATTGTGATTTGGGCAAAACCATTTTGCGATTAAATTTTCAAGAAAATAAAAACTGGAGCTAGAGAGATGGTTTGGCGGTTAAGAGCCGTGGCTGCTCTCGCAGAGGACCTGAATTTGGTGTCCAGTCCCACGTGGTGGTTCACAATGAGATGAACTCTTCTGCCCTCTGTGGGCACTAAGCATACATATGGTGCCCATGCATACATGCCAGGCCACACACATTTAAGAAAGAAAGAAAAAGAGAGAGAGAGAGAGAGAGAGAGAGAGAGAGAAGAAGAAGAAAGAAAGGAAGGAAGGAAGGAATAAATTTAAAACAATTAAAAAGAGAACAAAAATGGAACCCATGGAATAAGGCTTCTAACATATGAATAATTTAATTATTTAAAGTAGTTAATTTCGCCCAGACATGGTGTCATATACCTCTAATGCCATCACTTGGAAGACAGTCCAGTGGACCCTGTGAGTCCACTGATCTAGCTGTTCAGGACAGCATGGCTACATAGAGAGACACTGACTCAAAAAAAAAGTTTTGAAAATTTTAAATATAATTTTTAAATGTGTATATTAAAATGAAACTGGAGGAGCTGCTAAAGAGATACCACAGAGTAAAGGGCACTTGCTGCTCCTTCAGAGAACTCAGGTTTGGCTCCCAAATGACAGATCACAGCTGTCTGTAACTCTGGCTCCGGGATCCAGTGCCTTTTTCCGCCCTCTCGGGCACCCACCAGGCACAAGTGGTACATGGGTACACATGCAGACAAAAAAAACTATACATGTGAAATATAATAAAAACTGAAAAGTTAATAAATAAAAACGGGCTTCCACAATGACTCAGTAAGTAAAGACACTGGCTACCCAATCCTGATGACCTGCATGCAGCCCCCCAGAACTCACATAAAAGCAGAAGAGAAACAGCTCCATACACACACACACACACACACACACACACACACACACACACATGCACAGAGAGAGAGAGACAGAGACAGAGACAGAGACAGAGACAGAGACAGAGACAGAGAGACAGAGAGATTAAAAATTAAACCTACAGAAACTTTGTTATGGACATAAAAATAAATTCTGATAAAGTTATATTTTATAAGATTGATAAAGGATACAGAAAATTTCACCATTGGTATATAAAAATATAGATTGCCAAAACCTCTGTATGGGAAATGGTGCTAATTCCTAGCAATGCTTGCATAGAACCATGAAGCCAGCATTATGCCTCCAGAGATTTATATTATGTAATATATAATATATTCTAAGTATATGACTATCAGTGTATATGTACTTCAGACTATTCAGCATATACTGTTCTTAATAACAAAAGGCTGGAGGCAGTGCTAAGAAATAGAGGTGGATTAAAGGTATACTATGCCTCTGTACCATAATACTATCATTTTATTGAAAATTATTCTTGTGAAATATACATATAATAGACAATATATATTTCGAAGAAATTGCAATGTAACTTTTTGAGAGTTGCAGAATTCTAACTTATTTTCTTCCGGTTTTTCTTAATACATTTTGCACATTTTCTGCAACGCTCCTGCATTGTTCTAACAGGATAAAGCCACACCAGTTTTATCTGTAGATGAAAGCAGTCCTATTAGTAACACTTGCGTCTGTTACTACATGCTCACTGCAGGCAAACATGCTTGTCTGTTTATAGCCTGCGTTCCTACACATCATTTTAAATTCTCTATTTCACCTTGTAAGTCAGAATTGATATTTTTCCTTTAACCTGCTTTTATCTCTATGTTAAAGAACTCGGTGCTGGAGCCACGAGTATAATGATATTCTGACTTTAAGTCTGTAAGCGAAAACAACACTCCACTTAACAGAGCCGAGGGAGGGAGGAAGGGAAAGACCAGAATGCTAGTGAGCAGGATGAAATCCGGGATCCATCCTGTACGCACCACATCCCCGCTGCTATCCATCACAGGAAGCAGTGGCTACTTTTGTTTCATCAGCTTTTCTTTAACCCTGGGAGAAGTGTGTTATATTATCTGTATATACACAATGACTGCTGCTGAAGTAAACCAGGAAATCGGGGCAGGAAACCATGGTGAATGTTTAAAGGCTTGGATCCTATCTAAATAACTATATATCATCAGCAAGCACTCGGAAGCAGAACTCGCCATAAACACGCCATCTGTAATCTGCATGTTTACAACTCTAAGGCCATGTAGCTTTGAGCAGACAGTGTGTGTGTCTGAGAAAATGTCCTATAGTCCTGAAATGACTACTTGCACGAGAGTCCTAACTACCATGGAAGGAAAAGGCTTTGGATTTGTGATCAAGATGAGCCCCGTAAGCATTCTTCCATTACATAGGTGCTGAAGAGATGGCTCCCCGGTTAAGAGCCCTGGCTGCTCTCCCAGAGAACCCACAGCAAGTCACAGCATCCACATAGAAGCGCACATTGGTTTGTAACACTAGTTCCCAGGCTATGCAACGCCCTCTTCTGGCCTCCTTGGACACTGCACACATGTGATGCACAGACATACATGCAGGCAAAACATCCAAATAGGTACAAATAAATACTTATTTTAACTTTCAAAAAATATAACCCTTTATTACACAGACCCTGGGAGTTTCCCTAAATCCGTTATAAGGAATCACAGATGTCTTTGACCTATATATCAGTGGCTCGTGAAATTCTACTTAAGAGCAGATTAAGGAGGGCCTAGAGATGACTCAGAGGTTAAGAGCATTGAACGCTCTCCCAGAGGTCCTGAGTTCAATTCCTAGCAACCACACATGGTGGCTCACAACCGTCTGTAATGGGGTTCTGATGCCCTCTCCTGGTGTCTGAAGAGAGTGACAGTGAACTCACATACATAAAATAAATAATAAAGTGGGCACTCATGCAGACAAAAAAAAACCTACACACATGAATATAATAAAAATTGAAGAAATCAATAAATAAAAACGGGCTTCCACAATGGTTCAGTAAGTAAAGGCATCTGCTACCCGATGACCTGCATGCACCCCCCCAGAACTCACATAAAAGCAGAAGAGAAACAGCTCCATATGCTTTGCGTGCACACACACACACACACACACACACACACACACACAGAGAGAGAGAGAGAGAGACAGAGAGAGAGAGAGAGAGAGAGAGAGAGAGAGAGAGAGAGAAACAGGATTAAATATTAAACCTACAGAAACTTTGCTTATGGACATAAAAATAAATTCTGATAAAGTTATATTTTACAAGATTGATAAAGGTTACAGAAAATGGTATATAAAAATATAGATTGGCAAAACCTCTGTATGGGAAACGGTGCCAATCCTAGCAATGCTTGCATAGAGCCATGAAGCCAGCATTATGCCTCCAGAGATTTTTTTTTAAGAGTGGATTAAGGTATCATGAGCTACAAGGGAGGGGAGTTAGGAACAAAGACGTCCACGCGCTTTTATCTTAACTTGCCTGATCATCATTTCCTTTTGTATTGTGTCTATAATACATGTATAATATGAACACAGTATAAATAGTCACACACTACTATATTACTAAAACGTATTACATGCGTATTATGAAAAAATACATATGCTAACTATGGCAACGCCTTGGCATATTGTATCCTATAACATTATGTTCTAATCTGTTCCTGCTACCTAAAATCCTACCCCCAAATCACACCTAAATTATTCCAAAAGTCCACCGTGACCATGGCATCTGGTACCTGCATGTACATTCCTGTGGAGTTAGGACTGGGCTACGCTGATGCACTCAGGACTTCCTTGACACCACATGTATGTGGTGTCTTTTGCTCCCAGTGGATTCTCAGAAAAGACGAAAAGCTTGAGAAACCATGAGGCAATATATATATGGGAGTACTCAGAATCATGAATTTCCAGAATCAAATATGGCTCCCACGGTGACAGAAAGTACATCTATGGACCTCCCTAAAGCTTTTGACTCTTCTTCATTCCTCTTTCTGACATGTTGACAGAGTTGGAGAAGCTGGAAGTTACCGTAAGAAGAACTGTTGAAGAGTTCAATGTTGAAGAAAGCGTAGTCTCCACTGGTCATGCCGTGTCTGTGCACCGCCAACATGATTCTCCGAATGGTGTCACCACTGGCACACATGATCACCACTGGGGAGAGAAACAGTACGTGAGTCACCAAACACAGCAGGCAGAAAGCAGGCCAAAACAACCAGGGGACAACAGGCACAGAACGGGTCATCTATAAAGTCTTGAATAGCTCCTCACAAACTACCTAATGCATGGTGCCCATGTACCCACAGGAGGGACATTACACATCTGTGGCATTACAAATAGTTGGGTAGGGACATTCACACATCCCACGGGATTCCCAAAAGTTGAGTAGAAAAACATACTGTGTTTTTTCCTAAGCATACATACCCATGATAACATTTATCTTCTAAGTCAGACACTGGGACAGATTAACAATAGTAACTAATAATAAAATGGAGCAATTACAACAAAATACTACAACAAAAGTAACTTGAAACTTACAAAATTTCAAGCTACAATTGGCTACGAGTAGCTAAATCCTAAGATGAAGCCACATCTAAAAGGGACAAAGGGAAATATATGATTTTAACTTAAAATGAACATAGAAAATAGCACCATAACCAAGAGATAGGAGCCAGCAATACAGACACAACAGCCTCTGGATAGAACACCGAGAGGACTGGAAATTACACAAACAGGCAAAGTGTATCTCATCGGGAGGAAGCAGCTACAAAACCAACCTAGAGGACCCTAGGATGAGTAACCCATCCATACTCCCTAAAGTACTCAACTTAACGGGGAACAAAGGCAGGCTCGTAAAACACTAAACACCAAGAGACTTAGGAGAAAGCTAAAAGCAATGTATGCTACTCAAATGGATTCTAGATCTTGAAATACAAGCAAAAAATCTTCAACAAAAACATTAAAAGGCAACCGATGAAATCTGACTGAAGGTCTGCAACTAGGTCGCGGGATATGTTCGCATGAAAGCTCTTGTTTTATGACTATTACTGTAGTTACTTATGAAAACATCCATGTTCTTAAGTGTTTTGAGAAATCTTGAGATTTGACTAAGTCTGTAGAGTCCTTGCCTGGAGTGCCCACAGCCATGGGTTTGATTCTCAGCATCACAGGAAACTGGGTGCAGAGTCATACACAGCGCTGTGTGGGTCATCCTGGACGTTAAATGAGACTTTACCTCAAAGAGAAAGTGTTTAGAAGTATAGAAGCATGATCCTGTAAATTATCCTTGAATCATCTTTGCATTATCTTCATAATTGTGTGATTATACAAACACGTACCAGCAGTGTTCACGCACATGTATGCACACACACACAGTCCGAGTTCTGTGAGTTTGTAGCCACAGTGTTAAATGTAAGAGGTTTTAAGCATTTTTAAGAGACTGTTGTCTGTGGCCTAAGCAAGACACAGGCGACAGTGAAGTGGGGGGGACTCAGTCACTGTCCAGTCAATCTGATGGTTCTTGGCTCACAGGCCCATGACCAGGAGAAACTGTATTTTCCTCTTATGCAGAATGAGAGGAGACCCACAGAGGCCTGGTGCTGTAAATTGCCTTACCGTGCTTCATGCCAGCCCTCTGGGATGTGTGTGCTCTTTGTAAAAGTATGGGTGCTGAAACACATAAAACAAATTGCAGTCTGTGCCGGAACAGCCTTGGCATCCTGCATGAAGGCCCGGGCTCCTACTGATAAGTCAGTCCCTGCACACACACGAGCTCAGAGCTCCAGGATACGACTGACATTTAACTACAGAAAGGCGCCGTTCGCACAACAGCAGCACTAGGAAACATGGCTTTAAGGCAATGAGAAACACCTGAAGCCCACAACTGTGAGAGTAGATGTTGTTTCTCTTGGAATTATAATTATACATTTGGGATTTTTCTTCAAAATCCCAAGATGTCTCAATAAAGAAGGTCTCAAAGAAACTCCTAATTACCAACTTGGGCCCTCATTTTAGATCAAACTCCTTTGATGGAAAAATCACAGGCAAGGTATCTCAGAAAATAGCTAATAAGGGGCTCAAGCTGGACAAGTCAAAGAGCATGGATTCCAAGGATGGGCATCTCCAGAGGGAACCACGGAGCCCCAATTGGCTGAATACTAAGGAACTCTGATCAACTTGTATGCACTGTGTAGAGTTCAGTGTCTGTCAACAGCTACATGCAGAAACTTACTCTGCTGGCGCATTGGATGAATAGCCTACATGGCATTTGTAGATTATCAGAACTGCAGGTTGCTTAATTCCCATGGGGGCCACTTAGTCGGGACATGTTGACACATGTGTCAATATGGCCTCTCTCTTGGCATGCTAACTGAGGAACCAGATTATAAACAACAGGATGCTACAACATCATGGATCAGAGAAGCCAGTGGGGCACCAGGTGTTAATCCTAAGCATCCTTTTGAGAGCCATACCTGTCCTAGGATAGAACAGACTGAACCCTGAGGCTAGAGAACTGGCATCCCTACGTCCTGGACAGAGTCCGGTCCTTTCTTTACATTCCTGCTTTGCCTCTGTACTTCTCCCCTACTTCCATCATGGCCTCTGACGAATTTTTCTTGAAGTGTTACTACCCATTTGTGACTGAGAAAGGGTGCTAGACATTTGTCTACCTGCTTAGACTTTCATTCTTCTCAGTCTTGTCCATTTTGTGCCAAGTATATGGTTTGCTCAAAAAAAAAAACTAATTCATTCCCAAGGTCACTGTTTCTCTCAAATAATACAAATCTGTAACAACATCGTGTCATTGTCGTCATCCTCATCATCATTACCATCATCATCTAGTTTTAGTTCAAGTAGAAGCAACACCACTTCATAGTACTGATTACCACCAACAAAGCCATCAGAGTAAAGAACCCTAGTTTTTATGGTGTGCCTCAACCTTTTGGGGTTGTCTCATTCATACCTAGTTGAACTGTGGGTACTTTTAGCAAACTTTCCTCTATACAATTTATCAAAAGGCTTGAAATATTTTTTTCTGAGACAGCTTTCTGTTCTTATTCATATTTCATCGTTTTATACAGTAGCCAGATTACGTAGTTAGCAAGCCCAAGTGACGTAAGAGGAGTAGGTACGACCTAGGAAGTACCTGGAAACATACAGACCGTGTGTCACATGAGGAAAACTGGCTAGCTCCCCAGACCTCCCAACGATAGATGAGACTGACAGAGAAACAGGGTCTGCCAATCCTCCTGCACAAGTGGGAGTCAATGCAGACTGCTTTCGTTGTATCAATATGTATTTCAATAAATAAATATCAACTGCTTTTAGACAGCTCCTCTCTGCGTAACCCTTTTCTGTCCTAGAACTTGCTATGTTGAACAGGCTGCAAATGTCTGAAAATCACAGGAATCCAGCTGCCTTTGCCTTCCGAGGGCTGGGATTGAAGGCATGTGCCACCAAGCCTGGTTTCAATGTGTAACTATTTATCAGAGATCAATATATCACACTTCAGAAGGAAAGGATAATGACTGACCCTATGTGCTTCTTGGTAGCCTTTTTTTTTAAACCTGTCCCACTTTAACTTGTGACATTGGTGTCATCTTTCCCCATCTGGGTGCCACATTATCACCACTAAATGGCTTCTCATTGTACCAACATGTTCTTGTAATCGAAGGGGTTACGCACACTGGAATGGCTTTAAATGTTAATTAACAGAGCTAATCACATTCCAAGCGGTGTCTATACACACATATTATGGAAAATCTTTCCCCTCTCTTGGACGTCCATTAAGGAAGCTTCCAATGGGTCTTCTCAGCAGCTTAGGGTGTTGTCTCAGATGTACAGCAGCTTAAAGCCCTATATAAACTATATAAAACCCTATATAAACACATAAAGCAAATTTGAGGCTTTCTGGTCTACATATATGTCATGGGGGATTTTTATTATTATTTTCAAATGTTTAAGTTTTGATTAAAGTTTACTCCAATGTGTTAATGATGTAATCAAATATAAAATAGAATGTTTTACCTGCCATTTCCCAAGACTATTCTTTGCATCTAACTGCCAGTGCCATTGTCAAACTCGTCTTCAAAGTTGTTGTACTTTTTTTTATTAAACCGAGTGCTTAATTTTAAAATATTATGCTGCCATCATATAGTATATAAAATGTATAATTGCCATTCATTGTAACTATTATTTATTTTTAAACTAAAATGTAAGAATACCTTTTGATCAAAGAAATCTGTTATGAATTGGTTTTTTTCTCTTTTCTGATGTGGCATAAAAACTTCTGAGTTTAACTGCCAACAGATGACCAACCACAAGTGAACTGCTTCTCAGTTGCAGCCTTGCTCATAGCAGAAACAACTTACAAACATTTAGTTTTTTTATCTAATCTCTGACTATTAAAATGTTTATAAAGTTTATTTTTACCAAAGAGATGTAATTCATTAAGATAAAGTTGCAGTATAAATGTCGTCTTATAACATAAATAAATAAATAAATAAATAAATAAATAAATAAATAAATAAGAAAGCAAGCTTCCAATGGGTTAACATCCCTCTTCCTTCAAGGAGCCCCCATTTGTCCCAGCAAGAGGGAAAGTAACAAATTTTCTCATTGATGAATCTGAACAGGAGAGAGGTAGGCTAGGCTCTTTCTTCAGAGCAGAGCCTCCTTCTGCACACTGAAAGTGTGATCACAGAAAAGAAAAATGTAACAGTAGGATGGGGGGGGTTGGCTCAGTGGTTAAGAGCACTTTTTGTTATTGCAAAGGACCCAGGTTCGATTCCCAGCACCCACTCAGAGGTTCATCACCTCCTCTGGCACCAGAGCATCAGGCATACATGTGATACACAGACGTACATTCTGGGGGAAAAAAAACTCATACACATAAAATAATAAAAATAAATCTAGAAATAAAATTTTAAATATACACTAAATATTAAGGAAATAAAATCATTAGAGAAATAATTTAAGAAATTTTCTTAGTTAAAAGACATGAGTTTCTGATATTCTTCTAACCCAAAGAAGTTAGACAAGAAGAAAGGTCCAAGTGAGGAAGCTTAAATCCCACTTAGAAACATGGGAGGCAGAGGGAGGGAGGAACCCGGGTGGGAAAGGAGAGATAGAGGGGACTAGGGGTAGCATCCTCCAGTATGGGGAGAGACAGGAGAGAAGCCAGGGGGACAGGAGAATGAATGGAAATATGCAGCTGCCAGGGGTGGGGAGTCTCTAAGAAGTCCCAGAGACCTGGGATGGGAGAGACTCCGAGTGTGAATGTGGGTGGCCTTAGCTCAACAGAGGGGATATGGAACCTGAAGAGACCACTCTAGTAGCCATACAGGACCCCCAGTGGAGGGATGAGGTCACCAACTGACCTACAAAATTTCAACCCCAAATTGCTCCTGTCTAAAAGAAATGGAGGGACAAGAATGGAGCAGAGCCTGAAGGAACACCGACCGGTGGCCATCCCAACTTGGGATCTTTCCCACGAGTAGGCATCAATCCCTAACTCTATTACTGATGCTGTGTTGTGCTTGCAGACAGGAGCCTAGCATGGCTGTTCTCTGAGAGGCTCTACCAGCAGCTCACTGAGACAGATGCAGAAACCCACAGCCAAGCATGGTGGTCTGAGACCCCTATGGAAGATTCCCTGGGGCAAGGATTGAAGGAACTGAAGGGGATGGCAACCCCACTGGAAGATGAAGTCTCAACTAACCTGGACCCCCGGGAGCTCTCAGAGACTGAGCCACCAACCAAAGAGCATCCATGGGCTAGACCTAGGCCCCTGGCATATATGTAGCAGAGGGCTGCCTTGTCTGGCCTCAGTGGGAGAGGATGCACCTAACCCTGTAGAGACTTGATGCCCCAGGGTGATGGATACCCAGGGTGGGGGCACCCTCTCAAAGGTGAAGGGGACACAATTCTGCAAGGGGAACCCCTAGAGGGGGCAGCATTTGGGTATAAATAAATAATAACTAAATATATAAATGGCATGAGTTTCTGAGAAAAGGGTCACACCAAGGTGAAACACTGACAGCAGTGTGCACTGTGATAAAGTATTGAACTACTGAGAACAAAAAAAAAAGATTCTAAAAATATTTTGTGGGGGTGGCTGGTGATAGTAAACTCTAAGTCCAGAATACATCAATTCACACTAACAGCAGCTTCAGACTCGAGAAGCCAATGAAGTGATGCCATCAAATTTTGAGGAGGAAAATGACTTATAGCATGGAGTTCTGTGCAGAATTGTACAATTATGTGTAAGGGTAAGATGAATAAGTCTGCGGTCCTGAAAAGTTTCAAAACGAATCTCTTGCCCATCCTTAGAAAGCTCCTGGAGGATGTGCTCCTCCAACAAAGAAAGGAGGGCACACACGGAACGAACAGGCTCAAAACGAGAACCGGTGGAAAGCCTTGGGAATCACTAAACAAGGAGCTCAGGGTCGTAGTAGAATAGAATGCCAAGAAAAGGACGACGCTGAAGCAGCTCCCGAGCTTGGAATAGAGGAGAGCTTACATGTGATTTTAGCAGTCACTCCACAGCAGGCTAAGCAAACAAAAGGATGAGTGTGTGTGTGCCTGTGTATGTGTGTATGCGTGTGTGTGTGCATGTGTGTGTGCGTGTGTGTGTGCCTGTGTATGTGTGCGTGTGTGTTCGTGTGTGTGCATATGCGTGTGTGCATGTGTGTGCTTGTGTGTGTGCATGTGTGTGTGCATGTGTGTGTGCATCTGTGTGCATCTGTGTGCCTGTGTGTGTGCGTGTATGTGTGTATCTGTGTGCATGTGTGTTGTGTGTGTGCGTGTGTGTGTGTGTATGTGTATGTATGTATGTGTGTGTGCGTGTGTGTGCATGTGTTTGTGCGTGTGTGTGTGCATGTATGTGTGTGTAGGTATATACATATATACATATGTATTCATATATGTGTATATGTATGTGTTTATAGTATGTATATGTATATTTATACACATATGTATTCATATATATATACATATATATGAAGGCATATCCTCAACCATCTGGATTCACTGTAAACATCATTCAGAAGATAACATGAATATCAATACTGAGGTAAGGAAAATGTTGACATGATCATAGGGAGGAATGAAGAACACACTGCATGTGTAGTTAGCAGAGAGTGGATGATAACTTAGCCATTCTCCACTAGCATTCCAAGAGACAGAACCTAAAACTGAAAAGAAGAATCAAAAGTAGCTTCTAGTTTGGAATTCTAAAGGAAAGTCGCTAGTGAACATCCACAGGACTCAGCTATGATGCTCTGGTTAGTCCGAAACGAGAGGTGGGGGACAAGAAGCATTTTTCCAGACAACACATAGGGGTTTGGGGGTTTAGAGGGTTTGGGGGGAAGGGGTAGTTAACCTTACATAGATGTATACCTAGCTTGGATAAAAACAAAAACTTAATTTCTTTCAAAAGCATATTTCTCTGTTCCTACACTACACAGTAACAAATATCATTTATAAAATACAGACTGTGCCCTTGCTTCTGCTGCTCCGAAGCTCTATCCATTGGAAAGACCCCTGTCATTTCTACACTGTGGCCTGTAGCACCTCTCTTTCCCAGTTCTATACACTAGGGAGGTTTATGAGGGTCTTTTGCTTTAAAATTCTGCTGACAAATTATTTGATCATTTAGACCAGAGTATTAAAAATAAGTTGTTCTTGTGCTCATTAAGTATTTCTATCTCTGTGGTCACTCTCCAAGCCAAAATACATAACAATATATAGGAAGAATTAAAAAAAATAAAGCTAGTTTTTATACAAAACAATTTGTGTAGGTTTCTTCTACTTTTGCATCTGAGAAAGTACATAAACACAACACTGACCTTTCTCTGCTTAAAAAAAAATGTGTTTCTGACTTTTTTATAATAAATGTATCATTTCCTGTGATGTAGCAAGATCCTAGCCAACTATTTAAACAAATCCAGTACTAAATACAAAGTATTTGCCTGTTGCTTGTTTGTTTACACTTTGGGACAGGGCACATTCTACAGCCCAGGTTGGCCTTGAACTCACAAGCTTTTTGCTTCAGCTCCTGGATGCTGGGATTACAAGCATGTGCTACCATTCCCATCTAAGATCATATGTATGTATGCATGTATGTATGTATGTATGCATGCATGCATGCATGTATTTCTGCCACTGGCATCTATTTCCTAAAGTGTTTGTAGAATACCCTTAGTACATGAAATAGACGATCCAGAATGTAAATGGTGAGCATAGCTTAGCTACCTGCCTAAAGAGTCATTTTGTCTAGTTTTCCTTGGAATTTCTGGGGGTGAAAATAATATCTCCCTTACAACTCAAATTTTTATTTGGAATTAAACACAGAAACTTTTTTAAAAGACTTGAATATTCAAAAATCACTCTCCAGTATTCTCTGCCCCACCCCATGTATATAAAAAAAAAAAATGGTCACCATCTTGTAATAACCAGGATGCATGGACAAACAAATCCTTGTGAAATCTCATCTACTGCTCCCTAGTTCTCGAGGCCGCCTGAGGCTGGCTCTTGAGAAACTTTCTATTGCCCTCATGCCTGGGGGTTGAAATTGATTCTGTTCTATCCTCTTAGCTGATAATATACACGCTGTGAAGTTGCTGTTATTTTTTTTTAATCACACCTACACAGGTGTGTGCTTTCATTATAGGAGACTTTTTTTTAAGTTTTTCAATTGACTTAAATGACAAACCCTCTAAGAGATAAGGATAATTTGGGGATTTTGAGGGGGTTGTTTGTTTAATTTTTATTTCTAAAAGGTGTTATGTAGCCAAAAGAAAATTTAGTTACACTATTGAGATGGCAGGGAAGATATTCAGATATCCATAATTTGATTTTAAAGTTGAAATGTTCTTTCCAAAAGAGGGATGGGAGGGACTCTCTAAAGCATGCCCTGGCCCCTCCTAAAGGCAGGAGATGCTCTGTGGCAGAAATGCTGTCAGTTACATTTTTACATTTGGAGGAAGAGGACTCCAGCTCAGAATAGCGGTTGGAAGAGGCCTGATTCTCATCTAGTACCTTGTTTCGAGTTCAGTGCCTTGCATTCCAGAGGTGTGGGCTTTTCTGCTTCGAGTTCTTCCCAGGACATGGCTTCCCCTTCTCGGTGAAGGTGATTATTATCAAATATAGCACAACACCCACTACAATGAAGCCACACGTTTACTGCTTGGGTCTGGCACTGTTTCAAGGAATGCTGGTAACCTTGTTCATTAAACCCTTCCAGCAACCCCAAGACGTAGCTGTTGTAGGAAGCCCACTTTACCTGAAGAGACTGGGGTACAGTTTAACAGCCCAGGATCCTGTTAGCTAGCAAGGGGCTGAGCCACAAACTCCCCTGAAACCATGCACTAAACCCCTACCACTTAACACCGTGCCTGGCTACATTGAAGTGGAGATTCGGGTCTACAGGAAGCACCTGAGAGCTCACGACTTTCTCTACGAAGAGTAAAAAATTGAGAGGAAGTCAGCCTGGAAAAGAAACTATTTTTATTTAAATTTCAGGAAACCTGCCGTATTGCTACTGACACAGATTTTAGAGAAAGAATCATAAGATCATAATATAAAATACACACGCCAGACTAACAGACTTGCACCGCTAAATTGAATGAGAATAAATGCGAGGAGATCGAAGTACATCTACCAAGCTTGGTGTATTTAAAAATAATAATAGGGACAGAACGCAGGCTGAAGTCCTTTTAAACCAAACACACCAGTCATCCCCCCACCCCAGACCACTATCTCACTGTGACCCTCCCAACACCATGGTTCCAAGAGCACTGTGTGACTAAAGGCCCCACAGCAGAGCAGACAGATCCGCCAGGCCTCTTATCCCAGGCCACTGTACCAAGGTCACCGCCTTTCTGGGTTCAGCGAGGCAGGGACAGAATTTGCAAATCTCGGATCTAGCGAGGCGTGAGGACACGCCCCCATTCCCAGCCTGCCCTGGGAAGTCACCAGCTTTGAGATAAGGCACTGGAAGCCCAGAATTGAAGGAATACCAGGGTGCGGTAGCCTGAAGACTGGGAGTGGGGAAAAAAGTGGGTTTCTCGCCCAGCAGGGGCAAATCTGCTACGATAGGACAGAACTTTCCTTTTTCATAACCAATGCCTTGCCTGCGCACCTAACAGTGATTCTGCGTAGACAGCCTGGAGTTCTTAGGTCGAAACTTGTCCTGTGCGCACTGTCTACAACACCTTGAAGTCAGGGTAGCCAAACTGGAGAGAGGGGAGGGGCAGCTGTGACCCCACTCTTGAAGCTTTCTCTGCCCACCTCACCTGTTCTGAGCCTGCAAGCTAAGTGTCCCGCAACAGCCAGGCCCCAGGTTCCCAGCAGTCGAATTGCTGCCAGTGCCAGGCAAGCCAGGTACCCTGGCTTGGCTCCGCTCCCCCAGGTTTCACCAGGATAGTACCCCCGGGCATCGGAAGCTTTGCGGCGTGGGGGGAGGGGGAGAGTAATACCGAGGACATTCTGGGCGCCTGCGCACCAAGGGGAAACAAAGGCGGAATTTCTCGAATGTTGTAAACCACAACTGGGATGTCCGGACTCACTGCCCTACACTGGGTATTCGTCTCCCTCCTCTAGCTACAGGACAGAAACCTGGGCAGCTGCAGGGGATTCCCACGCTCCCTCTAGCCATGATCACAATCCCCAGAACTGTGCTCTGTCTAGTTTGGCTATTGTTCCAAACCCTCCAGCGACTGGAGGAGAAAGGGTCAGGAAGGGAACCGATGGGAAGAAAGCTACGGCGCGCGCTCCGGCCAAGCCCAGCTCCCTGCGCTTTCAGAGGCTGCGAAGCCCAGCGCGCCCGGGGCGAATGAGTGTCTCCTGAATTCAGACACAGCGACGCACTCTGGTGCTTGTGCAGAAGCTTGTTTATAGACACTAGAAGGGGCGTGGAAGGAATTTAAAGGGAAGGCTTTTAAAAGAGACTTGGGGTCTATGGAAAGAGCAGTCAAGGAAGCCAGGAGACCCCTAGCTAGTCAAGAAGCTGCGCGCTGCTGGCTGTCCCCAGACGCTATGGCCCTACCAGGGGGCGCGCGACAGCAATGGACAGGGTAACGAATTCCTGGAACGCATGGCACCCCGGAACTGTCGAAAGGGAAAAGCCTTGGTATTTGGCCACACCTGTCATACCTGAGCTAACAATCGGCTCAGACGTCCCCTCGACTGGCCAGGTCCACCTTCCCGGGACTGTCTAGGCACACCCCTTACACCGCGATGGGCTATCCTCCACCCGCCCCTGGGTCAGGCAGCTCACACTTGAACAAGCTCCCGCGCGCAACTTCCACGGGTCCTCGGGTTATAGGGAAGGGTGGGGTCTGCAGAAGACTGACTTGGTGGGATTTCGGGGGAGCCACCAAGAACCGCTGGGTCAGAGCCAACGACCCCTTGTCGCGCTCCTGCTCACCTCGCTCACTGCCCTGGATGTAGCGCACTATGTCGTCCAGGTCCAAGTCTTTGGTCTCGTCGAAATTGTAGGCAGACGTGTGCAAGCCCTCCTCCTGGAAAACCTCGTGGACCCCCTCGAGAGTGAAGTAGCAGTTTCTCTCGAGTTTGTCGTCGCTGTAGAGCAGGGCAGCGCGGCTCCAGTGGTGGTGGCGGAACAGAGCGAGCATCATCTCTCCCATCTTGGCGTAGGCAGGCGCCACGCGCGTGAGGTGCGAGTACTCCGTGTCCTTGTGCTGGAAACCCGCGGCCAGCGCTCCTGCGGACAGCATCGGCAGGTCCCAGTGAGACGCCAGGCGGGCCACCGGCGCCGCCGCGTACTCGCACACCGGACCCAGGATGAGGTCCGGCTTGGCGCCGCGCGCCGCCGCCACGCGGTCCACCAAACTGAAGAGCGCACGGTTGCCACAGTCAGAGTCTTCATAGGCCACCTGGAAGCGAGTGCCGGGCGGCAGCAGCTTCCTGCCGGTGCCATTGCCCTCCACGCTACGCAGCGCGTACTCGATGGCCGGCCTCACCCGGGCCAGCGAGAACAAGTACGAATCGTCCCGGGGCAATAGCACAAGCACCTCGATCTTTTGAGCCGCCAGCGCCTCTCTCTCCCGGCGCCTGCTGCCTGGCCCGGTGTCCCCACCGCCACTACTCGCACCGCCAGCCAGCAGCGCCCGGGCCAGCAGCACGCACGCCGAGAAAGTGAACAGCAGCAGGGACCGCATCCTGTTGCCAGCAAGCGCTCGCCCTGGCCGCCGGCTCGCCCTCTGCCCCCCACCCACCCTGCCCCTTTCCTCCCTGCTCTTTTCTTTCCTCTGTCCCTGCGCCCCCTTAGGCGCTCCAAGAAAACAGAATACCCCCTTCAGTAACGCGCCAAAAGATAGAGAGGAAGACTCCTCTGCAATATCCCTAGGTTTAAAAAAAAAAAAAAAAGCAAAGAAAGAAAAAAGAAAAAAGTTCACAGAATGTAAACCTGTGCGTCTGTAATATACATATAGACTTATTATAAATATATATATATTCTCCCTTCCTTTGCACATAGGCTATTTGGCTTAGAGGTGGCTTCTTATTTGGGCGTTGCTAAGGTTGCGTTTGAAGGCCTTATTTGTAAAAGAAAAAGAAGTTAAACTTGTCCAAGTGCTTGTAATTGACGGTGCACCTCCTTCGCGTTTGATCCCATTGATTCGCGCGGGTTTCTGGATCCATAGCCGGTGTTTAAATAGCGTGGCAGCGGGCGCGCGTTACCACATGGCGCGCCGAGGCCAGGCTTGTCTCTGCAACGGGTGGGGTGGGTGGGGGTGGGGAGGGGTGGGGTGGGGGGCTGGGCTGGGGGAGCCTCTCATTAACATTCTTACATCAGGGCTCCTCCCCCGCACCCCTGGCCTACTCGTGGTTGGGTCCCTAAGCCCCCTCTTTGCCGGTGCTCAGCTTTGGCCCAAAGCCGCAGCCGCCCACGTCTACACCCGCGGGAGCCCTCACCGCGCAGCGTTACTCTAACGTCCCCGCCTCTCCCTGGCTCCGCTCTCTCCAGCCCCAGGATTTAAAAAAAAAAAGAGAGAAAAGAAAGAAAGAAAATGTAAATATGTTTGAAAGAAAAAAATGAGCGCTCATACATGCACAAAACACACGCGCTGCGAAAACAGAGGGAAGATATTTCTCCAAATTGGTGGCTTCGTTGCAAAACTCCATAGGGTCTCACCTCTTTTCGTGATCTGGCCACGTTCTGTCTGGATGCGTCCAGTCCTGTCCCGCACCTGACCTTTCTGGTCCCTGGAGCAAGGTCAGGGAACAAGGAACAAGGTCCCAGTGCAAGAAGGTTCATTTGCAGACCTGGTATGCCCATCCGGCCTGAGCGGTGCCCGCGGCGGTCCTTCCCCCGCCCGGAGTGGGTGCTCTCCCTCTGGGCTGCCGAGACACGCTAGAATCACAGTGTCTGCGGCGTCACGGTGTCCTAGTGCGCAGACCCTCCGCCGGGTCACCGAGACCAGAAAAGCGAAACTTGTTGCTTCGGATGTTGGGTAAATGATTCCGCTCCCGGAAGTGTCACGGAGCTTGAAAAGCATCTCCCAAAGGTAGTATTTGCTAAACTCCATTACTAAAAGGGACACACTCACCCACTGCCCCCAAATCTTCCCCCCAGAGAATCCCTAAGTACCGAAAAGCAGTCTGCCAACCCCAGAGCTTCTGTTCCAGGATGCCCGATATTCTGGGATGCCCAGAAAGGTCCTGCCCGGGAGACCCAGTCTTCCCACTGGTCACAGCTACCACAGCGATGCAGACGGAGTGGAAACGACTGTGGAGACGTCTCAGACCAGAGGCGCGTCTCAGGACCGAGCAGCTGCGCAGGTCCAGAGGGCCCTGCACCCTCTTTTCGTGGTCACGCAGCAAAGACATTTACGGCGAGAACAGGCTGTATTGCACAAGGTAGTTCTGACACCAAAGTCTCGCAAATTAAAGTTAATTCAAAATGTTTCTAAATGTTCTTTCATTTGGCTGGGCGTCAGTGTGCGCGAATTCTATTAGTCTTAAACTTACGCCCTCTCTCGGCAGGAACTTGAATGAGATTCTTCACCAGCTGCCCCAGGCTCTTTTTTTTTTTTTTTTTTTTTTTTTTAAATAGTTGAGCCCCCTAAAATGTCCTTGCTCTCATTTGTGACTATGAAGTGATAAATCGAGGTGTCCGAGGACACGGCAAATCCAGGCATCAGCCCTCCTCGAGGCTAACAGCCCCCTCTCGGTCGCCCTTTCTAGCAGTGAAAATGCAATCGAGGGTAACTTTTCAAAACCGGATTAGATTTCAGTTGTACACTGTGGTCCCCAAACCTTCGCTGTAAGTAGGGACTTCTGAATCCTAGGTGAGCTTCTGTTTAATTAGAGCTGCTAACCAATACTAAGAGTAGATATATAAAGTTTAATTCAGAAGAGTTATCCACGCACATTAGAAACTGACAAGTAGTGCTTCACAGCAATTAAATCCTTCCTGAACTCTTGGGAGAGCAAACATTTGTTTATAGAGTCATAGTTATTTAAGAAAAAAAAAGACAACAGCTAAATCCTGGATTCCAAGGGTCTTAGTGGATTTCAGCTGGTTGCCAGGAGACATGAAGGACTGAGGTTTCCTATTACTACCCGGTATGCCCTGTCTGGGGAACGCCAGCCAACAGCGATATGATTCTGCAGTGTATGGTGTGGGCTCACTAGAAGAGTCTGGGATTTCAGTGGCACCGAGTGTGGAGTGCCTCTCACATCTCTGGAGCTGCCCAGCCTCGCCCTTGGGTCAACAGCAGGGCATTGCTCTTCCTTTAAGGCTGGCACCATAGCCTCCCTGTGGCCTTTGAGTAGAAGCGCTCAACTTCCAGCCTGTTGTTAAAAGAGCACAGACGACAGGAGACCGGATCAGCCCAGAAACAGAGGAGAGGGGGCCACAAAGTTGCTGCCTGCGTGCATGTTCAACACATCCTTTGCAGATTCCAAATGAACAGAAGCTGAGATTTTAAAAAGAAAGGTCTTCCAGTGCCAACGAGCACAAGATTATTAACAGTAATACAAGCCTATTGTCCCAGTATTGGGAGGGTTTTGTCTACTTATTGTGGGTGTTAGGAGGGTTTGTTTACTTTCCATCATAATTCTTTGGGCAACCAGCTGACGATATCATGTGTGACTGTAGTTCTGCATCTTAGGCCTGAAAGAACTGTGGCCCAAAGCCTGCACAGTACATTTAAACACCTCTTTGTCTCCTGAGGATATTTTCTACTGGGAAAGATCACATGCAACACTATGTAAAACAGGGTCGGTAAGCAAAGGGATTCCCACTGTAGGTAACATTCTTTGTATCACATTTATAGGTGGGCCTGGTGGCACAGGCTATGCTGAAGGACGTCAAAGGCCACCTGGGCTGCAGATTAATCCAAAGCCAGCCAGGGTGACTTAATTTTACAAGGTTCTGTTACCAATAAAAGGAAAAAAAAAAAAAAAAAAAAAAAAAGAAAGCTGGAAATGGGATTACTTGCCTACGATAAATTCAATACAATGTAATACACAGGCACACACACACACACACACACACACACACACACACACACACACACACACACACACCATCTTATGAGATCTTACCAATATATTTTCAGGCTTTCCAGAAGAGTAAAACTGAACAGCACTTGATAAATATAACTTGTAACATTTTTTATCATGTTAGCAAAACAAGAAAGAAAAGAAAGAAAAACAGTCTTGCATTTAGGTTTTAAACACTGTTCCTTTCAACTCCAAAAACAAACAAACAAAACAACAACCAAAAGAAAAAAAATAAACCACTGAAGTTGGGGAAGGGTCATTTTTTTTTTCACATTCAGAATTCAGTTATCAATTTCAATTGTCTAAGAAAACAAAGGACTAAAGTTAGCTAGTGGAAAGCCTAAACACATTAGTGTTAAATGTGATATTACAGAAACTCAGAAGTTTTATAAGGTTTAGAAATATTTTTATCAATATCCAAGAGCTATTTTGTTTCTAGTTCTGTCAAGTGAATTTTGTGTCCAGATGTTTTTGGTTGGTTGGTTGGGGTTTGTTTGTTTGTTTGTTTTTGGCTACAGCCATACAGTATGGAGAAGCTATGGTGTCATTTCAAAGAACAAGGACAAAGTGTGGAGCAGAGACTGAAGGAAAGGCCATCCAGAGACTGCCCCACCTAGGGATCCATCCCATCTGCAGACACCAGACCCAGACACTATTGTGGATGCCAAGAAGTGCATGCTGACTGGAGCTTGTTATAACTGTCTCCTGAGAGGCTCTACCAGAGCCCAACAAATACAGAGGTGGATGCTCACAGCCAACCATTGGACTGAACTTGGGGTCCCCAGTGGAGGGGTTAGAGAAAGAACTGAAGGAGCTGAACGGGTTTGCAACCCCATAGGAAGAATAACAATATCAACCAAGCAGACACGCAAGAGCTTCCAGGGACTAAACCACCAACCAAAGAGTACACATGGAGCGACCCATGGCTCTCACCACATATGTAGCAGAGGATGGCATTGTCTGGTATCAATAGGAGAAGAGGCTCTTGGTCCTATGATATCTTTGATTCCCCAGTGTAGGGGAATGTCAAGGCTTGGAGGTGAGAATGGGTGGGTGGGAGGGGGAGCACCCTCATAGAAGCAGGGGGAGAGAGATGGAATAGGGAGGTTCCAGAGGGGAAACTGGGGAAGGGGATAACATTTGAAATGTAAATACATAAAATATCTAGTAAAAAAAGAAATGTACTAAAAAATGCCTGGGGCATTTTCTCCACAAATCCCCTGCCTCAGAACCCTGGCCTGAAACCCACCAAGTAAGGGTCCTTGCAGATTGTCCAAGGTCCTTCCATCTTGTCCAGCCAATCCTGAGGTCACACTAAAGAATACCACAGTGAAGCCTTAACATAGAATAAAAATACCTTCTGCAAGACAGAATTGTTGAAAACACACTTCCCCCTAGAGGCAGAAAAGATGAAAGGCCGTGACACATAATCCAAAAACCCTTTCTGAAGTTCGATGAGTACTGAGATTTTCATTTCTAAACATACAGCCAATGGTTTAGAGAACGCTATTGAAGAAGTGAGAGGAAATTCAGTGGACACCAAAAGAATTAAATTAGAATTTTGCCTCTAGGTCTCCACTCTCCTTGGGAGGACTCTATTAATCGGCCCCATGTCTTCTATTATACAAATCTGTAATTTTTTTTTTAGTGAATATAACAAATAATAGTAAGTATGTATTTTTATTTAAATTATGGCTCAATTTAATTAGGAGCTATAGTTGCATGTGGCCTTCAAGGGCTTCTCTTGAAAGTGTAGAACTTTCTATTACAATAGTGTCTTCATTTCTCTGAGGATGTTCTGAGGCTTGTGACTGTAGAAAGATTTCTGAAACACATACTGCCCATCTGTCTTAGATGGCCTGAGTACAGACATAAGAAATGCAAATAATGTAGTGCTGTTAGTTCATAGACAGTGTGTCTAATGTAGTCAAAACAAGAATATGGGCCAGGGGGACGGCTCAGCATCTAAAGGTACCTGCAACCAAGCCTGGTGACCTGAGTTCAGTCCCTTCAGATGCACATGGTGGGAGAATGAAGTCTCTTAAGTCCCCCCGTGATCTCCACAGATGTTACACACACACACACACACACACACACACACACACACACACACACCACAGATGTTACACACACACACAAAAACACACACACCACAGATGTTACACATACATTGCAGATGTTACACACACACACAAAAACACACACACCACAGATGTTACACACACACACCACAGATGTTACACACACACAAACACACACACCACAGATGTTACACAAACATTACAGATGTTACACACACAAACACACACACCACAGATGGTACACAAACATTACAGATGTTACACACACACACACCACAGATGTTACACACACATTACAGATGTTACATACACACACACAAACACACACACTGTAATTTTTAAAAATTGAAAACTATATGTGATTTAAATTCATATATAGCAATACTGACTATATTTTGCTGTTTTGTTTTTTCCTTTTCTTTTTCTTTTAGCTTGGAAAAGAATCTGAGAAAGTGCATAAATATGTAAAATGGAATTTTAGGCACATGAATAACCGCCTTTGTTGGGTTTTGCTACCTGCGGATCTCCTTCTCCTTAAGCCTTTAGACCTGGCCCTCGTCCTCAGAGATGTTTGCTCTTCCAGCTGAGAAGCACAGCGTCCCTCAAGCCTGTGGTCACACTAAGTTGTATTGCGGTCATACTAAGTTGTATTGCGATCACAGTAAGTTGTATTGCAGTCACACTAAGTTGTATTGCAGTCACACTAAGTTGTATTGCAGTCACACTAAGTTGTATTGCGATCACACTAAGTTGTATTGCTATTTACTTTTTTATTTTATTTGGGTGTGGGTTGGGATTTAGTGTCCAGAGTAGATAGCATGTGCTTAGAAATCTCACAGAGAGACCTGTAAGCTGTCGTCCCAATAGTGAGCCTTCAGCTTTCTTATTTGTTCATTTGTTTCTTGAGTCGGGGTCTCATGTAGCCCAGGCTAGCCTCGAATTTCCCTGTGTAGCCAAAGATGACTTTAATTCCTGATTCTCCTGCTCCTTCACACCAAGATCTGGGATCATATATGTGACCACTACACAGAGCAATTTTCTAGCTTTTACATCTAGATATTAATCTAGTGTTGTATAAATAAGATTGGGAAAAAGTAGTAGCTAACGTCTTGATGTACACTTGAAAAGTATTTAATGGTCATTATTATCATGGATTTGTTCTAATGCCTGGTTTTTAAAGTGCTACACATCGGAGATTTTGAGTCAGTGGTTTGCAAAGAATGAAGAAATAAATATTTAGCCTTTATGCAACGTGTTTAAAATAACCTACCTCTACAAGTGACCTAATTTATAATGGATGGAACTGTTTGGCAATATCACTTTAATAGTGGCCCCAGATTCCCAACCAGATATTTCCTGTCAAGCTGCAGCATGCAGCTGCCTATGACTGATACAGCACTCCTCAGAAAGACAGAGAACCAGAGAACACAGGAATTGATTGAGAAGCAATGAACACAGGGCAGGAAAAAAAGTACAAGACCCTGAATGTTGAGGGTGGGAAGGAGTGCAGAAAGCAGATTGGACAAGATGCAAATAAGATCGGATTGGAATGAATGAACTTACCTCATACATCGTAGGCATTGCCATAAATAACAAGAGAAGGCTTAATGGAGAAAGATACTTGCTACTAAGCCTGACAGCCTGATTCTAATCCCTAGTACGCATATAGTGGAGAAAAAGAAACCACTTCCACTAGTGCTCACTGACCTACACACATGCCATGACATTCCTGTGCACATATGGCAATGTATCCACACACATAATAAATGAATGTAATTTTAAAATAATAAAGAAAAATAAAATAGTAAAGAATCAATAAATACATTGATATTGCAATGTATTGTACATCCAAGCTATAAAAGTTTAGGGCACCAAGCTTGATGACCTTGTTCAATAAAACAGACACCTTTTAAACATATAAAGAATGTTTTTAAAAAAATACCAGTGGTCATGGAGAAAATCTCACATAAACCCACTCCTAGATAAAAATCTATAGGCAGTTCATGGCTTCGAAGAGAAGACTTAGTCTTCTCCAGGGATGAGACCCCTGATAGGTAACCCAATCCCAAACCCTAAACAGATATAACACAAGCAACACTAAATAAACCTAACAAGCACTAATAAACCTAAATAAACTGAGTGAAGTGTGGTGTGGCAATAAGATTTAAAGGAGATAAGGTCAATAGTTTGAGGAGTGGGAGTGGACATGGGGGAATTGGGTGGGCGTAAATGATGTAAATACAGTACTCATGTGTGAAAATTCTCAAAAAAATTAGATTAAAAAATATACCTACAAACCACAACAATTAACCAGCATCATGTAATACACCAAGGCTGTCATACCTCACCTCTTGGCAGCAGCTAACAGCTTTCTAGCCATACTAAAGGCTCACTTGACAAGAGGGAAATCATGTCTGGGTCTGCAGACCTAGCCAACTACCCACGCTAAAGAACTCATGAATCTTGAAAGAGATCCACCATTTTATGAAGCCAGCATAATCTTTAGCTTCATCTTAAATATCCATCCTTATGCCCACAGATAACTGTAACTCTCACCAGTCATCAAAGAAACTTCTATATACAACAGATGGAGATCAGCACAGAAAAATGCAGCCCATGAAAATGCAAAGAACCCTAGACTCAGAACTCCAGGGAACTAAAGAATGTTGAGAGCAGGAGAACCAGTCTTCCCAGGAAAGAGTCCTCCAACTTGCTATCCCATACCAAGAATCATATGCATACATACAAGTAACATCATACAGACTGAGCAGGTTATATTGATGTATTTGCGTGTGTGTGTGTGTGTGTGTGTGTGTGTGTCTGTGTGTGTGTGTGTGTGTGTGTGTGTGTGTGTGTATGTGAATGTCTAAAGGAAAAGGCCATGAATTTGAGAGACAGCAAGAGGAACAGATGGGAAAGGTTGGAAGAAGGAAAGGGAAGAATAGAAATGATATAATTATTATAATTTCTAATTTTAAAAAATGTTTAAAATGTCAATTTTTAAATATGCTATAGCTTTTCTCTATTATTTCAGATTTTTTTCTTTTGTTTGGAGATATTATTTGACACAAGTTATATTTAAATCTATGTGATAGGCAGTCATGTTACAATAGTCAAATACCCTAAGGTCCAGACAAACGAACAGTATCAGGACAAAAATTTACCAAATTTCAAAAGTACATTATTAAAGTCAGTTTTCTGATATTATTGTATTATAATATCAAATATTTTATACTCAAAAGGTAACCAGAAACAAGCAATAAAATATAAACTCTATCGGGATGGGAATTTTTTTCTTCAGTCCTTCACCTTGTCTCACTCAAGACCAATTTGGAGACACTTTCATTTTATTTTAACAATGATAAATCTGAAGAATGCAAAGACCACTATGCAGCAGATTTTGGAGAGAAATGATGAATCAGTTAAAGAAAAGAAGATGATTTGGAGAGAATTTAGCTCATATAACACAAACTCATAGACTTGTAAAGTCATATTTTTCGAAAAATTCAAGCAGCATCCTGTTGGATTTCAGATATAAGAAGTCAAGACCCTAAATCCCATCTTGAAGTGCTGGTACTGTGTTGATCTAGCAACACATCATTATTCAGAGTTAGCGCTTGATCTCTGCTAATAAGAAAAAAATAGTTAATTTATTATTTAACCTATGCACTGTCTTTTGTCATGCTCTGACCAGGAATTAAAAGTGATGTGGAAAACATCTGCTATCATAATATGTAATGTTATGAAGTGTTTTTTTTTTCTTTCTTTCTTTCCAGCAAGTACATTCCACTTGGCATTATAACACGGATAGCTGATACAGGAGACTAAAATAGAATAGAACGCCATGAGGAAAACATCAGGAAAATTCTTGACATTTGCCCTCTCATATTTTTGGTAATCGTGTTGTGACATCGAATTTCGCCCTCGAGTTGCTGGCGAGAATTGCTTCATCCTGTTGTCACGCTTTCTCTCCAATTTTAACATGAATCCTGTGACTTTGAACACTCTTGGTCATCTTAAAGTCTGACAAGTTCCTCAGAATCCAGTAAGTGTAGGTGCACACATCGCCTCAAACTGCACATTCTAGAGAACCCTCTGGGGCTCTTCTTGAATTTCATGCATGGACTTTGGAATTAACCACACCCTCAATTGCCATCAGACTGTTACCATAGTTCAAGGTTCTTGCCTAAATTTGACTTCTTCTCTTCATTGCCCCAGGTTCTTTAAGCTTAATAAGCAATAAATCAGGATCCTAGAGAGGGTGCGCTTCTTGTGCATGTGTCATTATGATATGGAAATTATATTGCGGTATTTCTTATTTTCACAGGGAACGTGGATACATCTTCATGCTGATGTTAGAAGTAAAATCTACATCTCGATGTACATTCTACCATAATTTCCTCTTTCGGTTCAAACACTGCGGCCAAAGAAATTCCATATAGTAATTAAACACCTGATTGTCCTAAGTATTGTAGAGTTGCTACAAAGAAAGAAAAAAAATGAAGGCATGAATGAGTGACCAAAACCAAATGGTAGCCTTCGAGTACAGTGGTCCCTCTGCAGCCATGGTTATGCCTTCTGGTACTGAGCAAAATCCACAAGTAGTAGTTCAGTGACATCATCTAACCCACACATCAGGTGCTTTAAATTATCTCCCAGTTACCTGTAATATATAAAGATGCAAATGCTACATAGGGAGTTTTACAATGTGCTGCTTAGGATATAATAACAAGGAAAAGGTATGTATGCATTCAACCTGGATGCAGCATTTTCCTGCATATATTTATCCATGGTTGGTTGAATCCACGGGTGCAAAAGCAGCATCAGAGAATGCCAGCTGTCTGTATTTCAAACCACAGCTTCAAGCCAGACATAGGGCTAGCCTAGAAAGCTTAGATCGTAAGCTATAGGATTAGCACATAAAATAATCCAAACCATAATTTCTCTGAACAATAGCCAAGATGTCTCCTATTTAGGCATAACAAACCACTTCAACATTTAGCGTCTTAAAATAGCAACCATCTATTACACCTACTTACAAGTCTTCAGAAGAGAGATTCTGCTCTCTAGTTCTCCGGGTGTCTACTCTACAATTGCTAAGATGGCTAAAGCCAATGTTCAAGAAAACCTCACTTAACTGCCTGGATGCTAGAGCTAGGGTTATCAACTAAGGCTTCAGCTCTCAGCCACGAAGCCTCTCCACCTGGTTACCCTGGGTTTCTTACAGAGTAGTGACGCCATTCTAGTAAGGCAACTTACAGTTCACAAGTGCCTCTCAAGACTCTGGCATGCATGACACTTGCTGAAGTCTCATTGGCCACAATACATTACATGGCCACAAGTGAAGCGGTGTTATCTGGTGGAGAACATAACACATCCATAGGCCATTCTACAGACCAGGTCCACTGCCCACATACTGAATGGTATGTTGCACTATGATAGTAAATCTTGATTATTAACTTGGTAGGATTGAGAATTACCATGGAAATAGGCCTCCAGGTGTGTCTGTAAAGGGTTATCTATATTAGGTTAATCACTGTAGGAAGATCAACCCTAAATGTTGTTGGCACGATTCCATGGGTTGGAACTGCATATAAAAGAGGGAGCTAGCCTAGTACCAGCATCCTTCACTCTCTTCTTCATGACTCTGGACCCCACATGACCAGCCACTGCCTCCTCCTGCCACCATACTTTTCCTGCTATGGTCGACTGTCCTCCCATGGAACTGTAAGTCAAAATAAACCCTTCTTTCCTCCCTTGAGTTGCCTTTGTCGTGATAACAAAACAAGTGATTAACGACCTGCAGGAAGTCACCACTGGTGTGTATGAGTATTAAGCCAATAACTGAAAACAGCTATAAAAGTCCCAGAAAGACATTTGGCTCTCACCTTTTGAGACAACACACAATACAAAGAGGAAGCCACCGAGGTAGTGAGTTCTAAAGTGATGTAGCCACATAGCTACTGTCAAAAAAGCTAAAATGCAAAAAGACAATGGGTGGTTTTGTTTGGAGCAGTGTTACTGAGAAAGTCTTCTGTAGAAATGGTCTGTGGAAGCAGAACTGGCCAGTTGCGTGTCCACTCAACATCCACTCTCCCCTCTATCATTGTTAAACAGAACCCCACTTTTTTAATTAATCAAAAAGAATTACATCATCCCTCCTTTTCCTTCGTCCCCTTCCTCCCATGTGTCCTCCTCAGACACTCTCCAGGCTCCCACTCCCTCCCTCTCAAACTCACAGCTTCTTTCCCTTTGAATAGTATTATTATATGAGCACATAAGCACATAGACACAACCTGCTGCATCTGCTTAGTGCTGCTTGCATCCATGTGATTTCAGAGCTCACCACTGGTATTGAATAACCAACTAGGGGGCTCATCCTTGGGAAAGACTAATTTTCCTCTCTTGTCAGTCATTCATTGCTTATAGTTCTTTGTCTAGGGGTAGGGCACAGTGAGATTCCCACCTTCGGGTTAGCATGTCTGTCAATGATATCATTGTTGAAGTTGTGTTCGGGCAGCCCTGTTGTTGTATCATGTGTTTAGCCTCCTTGTCATTTCTAGGAGACAGTCCTACTTTTCCAGGGCAGCAATATGCTCTGCTTAACAAACTACACTGGCATGCCCTGACCCTTGAAACTAAGTATGGAGAATTGAATGAATTGAACTTTTGAGGAAAGGTTTACAGTCTCTAAGTCTTTCGTCCTTTTCCCTTCTTCATTCCTGGAATGTGTGTCTGATAGCTGGAACTCTAGCAACCATATTAAATGACCTTGAGGATTTTGCCCTGTGATGACTAAAGTTATGTCTTAAATTTAAATTGTCATTCTCAAGAGATCTAGGCTATGGGAAAAAAATAAAAAAGAGATCTATAAAAGGAAAATGCCTCTAATCTGTAATCTCCACTTGCCCAAAGATAGATAAGTTCCTGGAATGCTAGATGCTGTTGTTGATGTAAGATAACAAGCCTTGTGTTTTTGCTTCTGTAAACAAGCTTGATTGCCCCAACTGCACAGCATGTGCTTAATCCCACATAAGCAGGGGGTATGTAGGCAGGAAGTACGTCAGGATGTATGCTTGTATTTGATTGGGCAAAGGTGGGAAGGACATAGTCTTGTGAGTGTTGTCTTTACACATAGTCCCTGACTGAGGTAATTCAGTGCCATACCCTTGGAGATCTCAGTATGGACCTGGTCAGTATCCATGGACCAAGCCATTGTATAATAAAGTTTGCTTCAAGTTTAACTCAAAAATCGTGGTAGTGATTTTTCTCTCACCTGGTGGGATTAACAGTCCCGCTGCTAGGGGTCATACAGAAGAAAATATGGTGTTTCGACCCTCTGCTGTTGATTGATCTATAGTCTTCTTTTACAAGGATGAATAAGTTCGTAGCTTTTATACTAACTATTCTTTGAATTGGAAACCAACACATCTGAACCTAATCCTGACTAATGCCTGAAGATAGGATGTTACTTGTACTATATAAATTGAGTTGTTTGTGGCTTCTTGAAAGTTGATGTTCATTTTCTTTTGTGCTTTCTTGTTCCATAGAAATGTCTTTTGAAATTTTCCAATTGTTTCACTGTACCCAGGGAGTGCAAGGGGGAGCAGACTCTGCCTGTACAAAGAACATAGCTTGTCAAGGGGTCAGTGTAGTGGCCAGGATGGTGGTGGTAATAACAAACTGAGAAGATACACGAGGGAACATAATTAAAACCACAAAGGGGGTTCTTCTTTTCATTTGAATGCATTGTGGGACAAACACTGGACGTCTAAATGCTCTTCTCAGACCCTAGAGAGTCCTCAGATAAGCCTTGAGCCATTCTGCAAAAGACGAACAAAGCCTGACATGAGAAAGCCCAGAAGCTAGGGAACAAAACATATTCCAAACATGGTTTCTAACCTAAGAGTGAGCTTTGGATCAGTGTGGTAGGTTAGTGGGCACTGAAGACTGGAACTCATTAGGAGGAAAGGTCCATGTTGGATCATCATGAGAAGTTGGGTTGTAGAGAAGAACACAAAAAAAATTTAAAAAATAGAGAGAAAGAGTTCGGCAGAATTTTAGAGCTTGAATCTTCCTGGAATTACAGAGCAGAGCCTGGCAATCTTTGAGCAAAACGGCAGAAAAATGTAACTCATTATTTTTAATATGAGCCTGATATTAGTGCATGTGGAGCTGAAGGAATATAACCATGAGGAAATTATTGGATTTTTTATAATATTCAAAATACGAAATAATATATTTTCCTCTATGGACTAAGGTGATGGCTGTGACAAACAAGAAAGGAACAGGGAAGAAAGAAGTCATCAGGACAAAGTGACTAGGAAAAGGAGGATGGACATCAACAGCTTCAAACTACAGGCTAATTCAGACTCTCCTATGACTATTTAAACATATATTTAAAAAAACTAAGAAACTTTGAAAGTTGTTACAAAATCTGAGTGTTTACTGAGACAAGGCCTCACTATGAAGCCCTATCTGTCCTGAACTCCCTGTGTAAATGAGGAGGGCCTTGAACTCACACACAGGCTTAAATAGTCTTTTCTTTTTTTCTTCAAGATTTTAGGCTTTGTGAGACTTGGAGGAGATGAAGGATGGGAGGGTACACAGAGTCTATGCAGCCACTTGAAGCCATGGTGATGTCTTGGGCCAGGCTGCCACTAAGAGCCATGACTGGGTCCTTGGCCCTATTGCAGCCAAATCTGTGGTGACATCTGTGGTCTGTGTTCCCACCAAAGGCCATTCAGATGTCTGTAGTCTGGACTGCCACCTGAGGCCATGTGACATCCTGGCCCAGGCTGCCCCCGAGGCCCATGTGTGGGTCCATGGTCCTGCTGCAGCTTGGATCTGTGTTGATGTCTGTGGTTCACATTACCACCTAAGGCCAAGTTCCGTATCTGGACTGTGGCCTGAGGCCATATTGATGTCTAGCACTATGTTGAGCCAGCACCACTGGGGGTGTAGGTGAGGAAGAGCTGACCCTGATGGCCTGCATGAGAAAGATGGCCCTGCTGGGGAGGGTGCAGGAGAGCTGGCAGGCAGAGCCACTCAGTTACCACATATCCTGGCTTTGAACTGGCCCACCCCAACATCTATCCCACCTAGGAGCTACTGGAGCACAGGAAGGGGCTGGTCCTGCAGATCCAAAGCTGCAGGATCTCATGACTCAGGGAAACATCAGGATATCCAAGAGGACTCCCAGTGAGGATCCAGTATTGATGGTATAGCAGAAGCCAGAGGCCTCGAACCAGACCAATGACTCATGGCAGTGAACTTTTGCAAGTAAGCTGTTTGGACAAAAGGGTATACTGTGTGACACACAATGACACACTGACGCTTTCACACTGAGATTTCTTTCTATTATTTTATTTTGGGGGTGGGGGTGGGGGAAATGTTACAAGGGTAAAAGGCAGAAACAGAAGGACTGGGAAAGGAGTGGGATTGGGGTACATGACGTGAAATTCATGAATCTGTTTTAAAATTTGTTCAAAATCATAAATAAAAAATAAAGCAAATAAATAAAAAATAAAAAGCAATCAAAAAGCAAAGAAAAAAGACAGACAGAGCAGAGAGAAAAAAGATTAAGCAAGCCATGGAAACTAAGCAATCAGGTAGCATTCCAACATGGCCTCCACTTCAGTTCCAGCCTCCAGATTCCTGCCTTGAGTTTCCGGCCCGACTTCTCTTCATGATGGACTAGCAGCAGTGAACTGAAACAAACTCTTTCCTCCCTGAGATGCTTTTGGTCATGGTGTCTATCGTATCAATACAAAGCAAACCAGAATGCCTTCTAAGTCATAAAAGATACAGCCCAGGGGGAGATGGCTCAGTTAGCAAAGTGCTTGCCCTACAAACATGAACCCACACAAAGAGAACACTCAGATAGTCCCAGCATTGGGAAGGCAGAGACAGGCGGATGCCTGAGAGCTTACTACCCAGTTAGGCTAGCTACCTGGAGAGCTGCAGGCCAAGAAGAGATATTGTCTAAACTGAAGTAAAGGTGGATGTCACCTGAAACAACACCTAAGGGTGTCTTCTGACCTCCATATAAACGTGGACACACAGGCATATTCATACACCAAGATAATCAATCAATTGATTAGTCAAAATAAAGCAAAAGATACAACCCAAAATGTCAAGCCAAAATATGAAAACAATAATTAGTGATGGTAAAGTTGGATACATATGACTAAGGAAGTTTGTGGATCTTCTAGTCAATGCAGAGTCTGAAGTAAGATTTCATTGCTGTGGGAAAATATCTCCTGTCAATAAGCCTAAAACAGAAAACTCCCTAGACCCTCCTTTGAAATATGTTTCTGTGGTAGACCTGCACGTCCGTCCTCTGTTAGCCTCTGATTTATCAGGAAAAGTTGGAGAGAATGAGTGGAGGTGTTGGTTGGCCATTTCATAGAGTTGACAGATATGAGAGAAAGAGGATGCTAGTTGGATCTATGCTAAAGAGTCCTTCCTCGGATCCTAAAACTTGAAATTGAAGCTCCTCGATGAGGGGATGAGGGGGACCATGAAAACCCGTTGCCCGTTCACCCCAACAATGCGTTCTAAGTTTCTGTTCCTTTGCCTTAACTACACAGGGAGTCCCAGGCCATTTTAGTGACAGAGAAGAAACTATTTCAGCAAAAAGAAAAAGAAAGAAAATACTTTCCCAGACTCCCCCTCAGAGCTCTAAGAGTTCCCCATTCATCCAGCATTGACTGCCCTGCCTCCACAGCAGCCTGAGGTGCTACTTGACCCAATTTCCAGGAGAAATATGCAAACTGACCCCCTGATTCTTTCCCAAGGTCTCCACCCACCCTGCTCTCAAAGAGAAAACTGAACTTAGAATGTGTAAGTCCTAACGTCCAGCTTCTCATCTTTATCTAAAATGGAAAAAAAAGTCATCATATTTCCCACCTTTTACCCCCCACAGGTGTCCAGGATGCACCGTTAACACTACTGCAACTTCTGGGTCCTCTTGGTGCTAATTAGATTTCACAAACCAGAAGTCATAAAAGCTAATAAGTGTGTCTTCTTTCCTACCGTTCCCTCTTTGAGATTGATTTCCCCTCACGCTGGTCATGTTTTGCTGCAGAAAATGGAAGCACCACAGATACTTCAAGCAGAACAGACTTTGACAGGGAGATTTTTGTGCTTTTAAAGCTATTGGAAATGCCTTTGTGATTGATTATTAAGTCTCCTCTATGCCCCTCCCAACATTTTTTTCACTCCTTAAAGTCACATGTATGTTCTTTACTTCCTACCAATCTTCTGTTCCAATCACGTATGGATTGGACCAGGAACACTCCACACCAGCAAGTGAGAGCAAGTGAAGAAGCCAGCTTTCTCCATTGATGCTGTCCAGCTCCTGCAAGAAAGATTGAATTCTAGTTATATTTTCCAGCCTGCAGTACATTGATCTAATTACTGTGCACACTTTAAAGAAGTACAAGTTATAAGTGATTGCATCATTTAAAAGAAATCACTACTACTCCAACATTAAAAATAATAATATTGGAAGAACTAGAAAGATGGCTCCGTTTTGGCCAAAAGATCACACCACCCACCTGAGCTGCATGTTTTACAATTTACACCCTACTCACATCCATACCTAGATGTGTGTTTAAGCATTAAAAACTAAGAGACACATGTTAGAGAGAGTGCAGCATCCGTCTTCCGGAGTAGGGATCACCTTGCTTACTATAATCTCCAGATTCATCCCTCTTTGTGATGTGTTCTTGTTTTCCTTGCCTGTGAATAAATTCTATTGTGTAGATTGTCACATTTTTACTCTCTGGTCATCCACTGATAGACACACTGGCTGGTTCCACTTCCTTGTTATTGTGAACAGAGCAGCAACAAACATGGATATACACGTATTAAGGTGAGTTTCTCACTGGTAAGTTTGCAATATGGTCCATAAATAATGAACCATAATAGAATCACTAGAGAAGTAATGGACCATACCAAGGCTGACCCAGAAGCTCTTTACCACTGCTCAGTTTTGGATGTCCTCCTTTACCATATATGCTTAATGCATTATTAGTGACTGAGAAGCACATTTTGTTGGGCATGTGACCTTTTCATTTGGATGTGTAACATAAATGCAGGTAACAAAATGAGCTGTCAAAGTGACTGTTCCAATGACTACAGGTCAAGGCCTCCCCACTTTGTCCCAACTCTTTTTGTCCAGCTGCAGATGATGCAAGAGGGATTCAGTGCTCCACTTCCCACTGTGGACATCAGATCAGAAACAACCTTCCTCCTCTGCCCCAGCAGCCCGCACACAAACTGTGTGATCTGCTCTTATTGGGAGCCAGGATCCTAGAAAAAGGGACCCTAGGTGGATGGAACCATAGGGAACTATCAGGAGATGGCAATAGTGGTGATGTCCCTGATCTGGGAGTGGTGAGCCTCACTGCAGTTCAGCAATGCCATGTCTTACACTTCTGACTCTTGAGGACCTCAAAGCAGCTCAGGCAATGTAAAAGATGCTGTCCTCATCCACCCATGTCAGCTGGGCCCTACCATCTCTGTCCGTAGCTGACAATCAACTGTCTGAGCCTGCATCTCTGAATGGACTCTTTGCTCAAAACAGGAGGCTGCCTGTGCTAATGTCACCCACAAAGACCAGACACTAGGCAAGCCTCTGAGCAACTCCCTAACATAGGGGCAGGAGCCAGCCCATGAGTGTCCAGCACTGTTCAACTCCAGTAAGATGGGTCTCTAAGACATGGGTACCCACAGTTTCCCTCTTCAAAACTAACTGTAAAGGCCACAGTAAGAGAAAAGTATATGCACTTCCTCAGCCACCTCGCCACCCCCATCTCATCTCTATGCTCTCAAAGCTCTCTGCCTATATAATCTCATATTCCAAGTTTTTCCTCTGGGAGAAATCAAGCTCAACAAGTTCTCTGGCAAAATGGAACTATACTGGGATATTAACACAGCAACATGGCTACTCTGGCTGGAATGCAAACTCAACCTTTAATCCCAAACAATGAAGATAAAGTTAGTTTGTAAAAGGGAGCACCCACGTCTGAAAGTGCTGTCAAATTGAGTGGCAGACAAAGCTATGAATCAGAGAAAAATTTGACAGAATAAATTTTCTCAACTCTCAGAAGAACAGAGAGAAAGGAAGGGTGACAAGAGAGAGCAGCTCAGAGGAGACAGGGCAGTTTTACTGGGACAGTTGTGTTGCAGAAAAATAACAAGCTAGACACAGGTGAGGACAGAACAAGCCAGAGAATGAGGAGGAGCCACGCGATTAGACCAGATTGCCAATGTTAGCATGAGACCAAGCAGAACAATTCAGTCAGAAGCTGAAAGAAGCCAGACTGAATCAGTCAGCATGGAGAGGAATTTTGAGTCAGAACAGCTGAGTTGACCAGCCAGCCAGCATTCAGAAAGAACTAGGAAGGGTGAGCATATTCAGCAGTAAGTCTCAGAGGCTGAAAACATTCTAGGCCTAGATAAGATTGTATGGAGGCTAGAAGCTTAAGCCTAGGTTAATGGACAGAGGCAGTGAGCCTTGGAGACAATAATTGCATCAGGAAAATAAAAGTTACTTTTACATAGCACTTTATTAAGAAGACACTGGTAGCTCAGATGTTGGGAATAACAAGAGCTCAGGGAAAACAGGCAACCCATTTACACTCAGAAAGGTAAGCCTGACTAGATACTGAAAAAACAATGTCCCTCCCAGAAAATCATCTGAGAGAAGCATCCATTGGCAAAGTCCAAACCACAGACTAACTCACATTGTGGGTACAATTGGAAAAGAGAAACTGATCCTTTTGGCTTCCAAGGTGATGGTGAATGCCATATCCCATCAAAACTGTGCTCTGGGGAGCATTTGTAGTATCAGCTGAGAGCTGTTATAAAGAAGGGTTGGACTTTTGCAAGAAAATAAAAGGCAAAGAAAAACATAATCTCGCCAAGCAGAAAATAATTTAATTAGTGGCTTTGTATCTAGGTATGGACATAGAAGAAATATTCACTGGCCCTTCTTAAAGCAAAGAAAGGCAAACTATATACAAGGCATTGCAGTGGGTATAGGAATGCAAGGCCAGGGATCAGGGTAGAGATGTGTTGGCAGATTGCTGAAGGAGTGCCCAGCAGGGGAGAGAGTCTGGCTAAATTGCCCTAATTTTACTCTTGCTGAAAACTGACCTCGATGACCAGACATCTCCAGCGGAATGTTGGGGATGGATAACGAGATCAAAAGGAACTTGAGGCATCAATATCAAGGGAATAAATAACTAGCTGGGCTTCTTGCTGAAACTGGATTTTACCAGAGAGAATAGATAGATACCTAGAAAAAGCTTTGGAAGCCTGACCAAGAACCTTTGCCATCATGAAGAGGGTAATGAAGCCTTCTGGCTGTTTTCTACTAATGCCAACAAAATGATTGTCACATCCTTTATTCTGTGCTTAACCAGGTGTCTGGGAATTAAGGCTTCAAGGGAATAAAACTGCTGTGTCCTCTCTCAGTATGGTACTGATCGATTGATTGATCGATCGATTGATTGATCTTTCTGTAAGCTGACACTTCTTCAGTCAATTTCTCTGTCTTTGTAAGTCCTTCTATGATCTGTCTTCTCCACTTGTAGAATAGCTCACCTTTCACTTTTATTGGATCACCTTCTTTTATCTTACTTATCAAATAGACTTTACATTTTCTTGAATTTCTCTAATCTTGCAAGATAATCAGAACATAGAGCTGAGATCAAAGAAACTAATTTGCGTTTTCAGGCTACCTACTACTTCTTGGTACTATGTCTTGTCCATGCCAGGCAAGCACTGTACCACTGAGCTATACCTCCAGACCCTACTGCTTCTTAGGGATTCCCTTACATAGTAGAAGATCCTATGAGATATTCTTCATCCACTATCATTTAATTGTTACAGCTGCTTTCCGAAATAGGCACTTTTGTCAACTCCATTTCAGAGATGCTGTAGACAAGCATTCCAAAATTTTAATAATTTATTTGTAGCCACCCAGGCAGTATGTGGGAGGGATGGGATCTGGATCTTATCCAACTCTAAAATCCAATTACCTAAGAAAGTACTCCATGGGGTTCAGGGGTGGAGGTTCTACTCAGCCAAAACTTGACTAGAACTTTCCCACATCACTGGCATCCCCACCCTGGAATACAACTCAGTCTCCATCTGTCTGACTAACAGGAGGCTCCATTAGTGCACAGAGCACTGTTTATCTTCTATGTTTTGGAAATCCATTGTCAAGGAGCTTTTTCTTTCTGTTACAAAATATGAGTACCCGGTTCCATTTATATTAAAATCGTTAGCTACGATTAGTTAGCATAAGCACAGTCCCTGAGGTGTAGCTCAGTGAAAGAGTGTTTGCCTAGCAGGCACGAGGCCTTAGGCTTGAGACTCTGGCACACCAAAGCAAACAACAAAGTTCTCAATTAGTGGGATTGTCTATTTGAAAGTCAAAGGGGAGCCCCTTAAAAGGGTTACATAAGTAATCCAATGTATACTGTCAACAATATAGAACTGGGAAGACTAAGTCCAATCTATTAAAATGGAGTCTGGATAGCTAACTGAATGCTCGCTGCCTCCAAATATGAACAAGCCAGAACCGAAGTCTTCATGGACCTATTCCACCTCAACATATACAGCTCAGTGAGCTCTCACACATTATATTATCAAGAACTATAGAGGTTTCTGTTCTATGTCTGAAGTGTGTGGGTGTTATGACAGCTGAACAACAAACTAAATAAATTTTCTCAGTTCAGCATTTGATCTAATAAGTCTGTCTTAAAATCTACTAAAAATAGTTTCCAGGAACATAGCTCTTAACACTTAGTCCCTTGGACTCTTTTGTCTGAGGTACCATTTCCTAGTAAATCACCCACTGTCCCAGAAATCTCGCTTTGAGCAGACACTCTTCTATTTCTCGATGGGGGTTACTTCTGAGCTGTCAGAGCACAGAGATCAAAGAAGCATTAGTTGACACATCTTTTACACATCCAGTTACTGGGCTTTGGGAAATGATCCACATTATATAAAATTTGCATCTGGGTGGCTACAGACATATTTTCATCATTTAAAATCCAGAGGGCCTCTTATTTCAGGCAGCCATTCAAAGATGATGAAACAAAATGATATATTGTTTTCTTCCTTTGAACAAGGAAACACCATGCAGATCCAGTTAAAAGCCAAGCAAAACAAAAATAAATTGCAATACTCAAAGGATGTCCTGTATTATGGAAGAAAACATTGTCCACACAGTGCACAGAACCACAGGCTGGGACCATCTAAGCCCTCACATGCTACCAGCCCAGAGTGGGTATTGCTACATGCTGGGAGACTATGCAAAGGACTGGCAGAGGCCTGGGAAGACCCCAGAAGTCTTCATGTTTATACTTAAGAAGAAAAGCACAATACTCTAAAATGTCTCCAAGATGTCCTTTTATCCTGTAGGGTAAGGAGATAGATTCAAAAACAAACATGTCTGAAAGAATTCTTCACCTACATTCCCCCAAGATAGTCATAGTGCACCATGCAGGCCCACACTGTAAAGCATCAAACCAACCAGAAGTTGAAGAAGGAGCTTAGATAGATAAATAGACAGACAGATGGACAGACAGACAGACAAATGTAAATGTTTATTGGGATGGTTTCCAACTCATCTTGATCTTAATCAAGGGTGCTTTTAGCGATGCCTCCTCCTGAAGGAACATCCTCTATTGGCCTTGCTTTCCCACCTGTCAGCAGGCAGAACACAGTGGCCCAGGCAACACATAAGACTACCTCTTTTAGTACATGGCTAATGACTATGGTGATGTTGTAGCATCCTGGCCATTCTCAGTCCCAAAGTAAGAACTAGGACTCTACACAGAGTGCTTCTTGTCTTTCCTCTTTTCCTCCTCCAGAGAGAGAGGAAGGAGATCATTTGTGACCATGGGGCACATTCTCTGAGGGAGTCTTCACTGCTGGACACTATCTCTTTTATTTTGTTGTTGCTGCTGTTGTTGTTATTGGGAGGGACAGAAGAATTAAGCTTGAGTGAGTCTGGAATGGAGTAAGTGGACAGAATTCAGAGCACTCTAGTTTAGAGATGTTACAGCTTTCTGCCTGGCACCTGGCCCTGCGGTAGTTTAGGAAAGAGTATGGTTGAATATGTGTTTGGGACTATTTGGGTTGAATGTGGAAGTTATACCAACATGGAAGTCATTCTCAAAATGCTGCAGAATACCAAAGTAAAACACTGAAAATAAAATAAGCCTCACTTAGACAACTATCAAGCAAATATTCTAGTCAGAGTTAACCAAAAATAAAATTCCACAGGGAAAGTATCATTTGATATGTCAAGTTTTACAAAAACTGCAAGGGAAATTTATATCATTGGTGTTTATCATGTATGGTTCTGTGTGAGATATTGATAAGAAGTGATGAGATGGGTCAGTGAATGAATCACCTAAGTAACAGAAATACCTTTTACATTATTATAAAGATAAATAGTAGGTGGCATTTTTCCATCCTTCTCTACCACTTATTAAACAGTGAGGAGGAAGGTATAATAGGATTGCTCCTTTGGGACATTCTACCAGCAGAGTCACTTTTACTTCCACCTCCATTTGTCCCTTAACAGGGTCATTGTCCTTCCTTGACTCTTGCACACAGTGATCAAGGACCTCTTGTAACTGTGAATAAGCATTCTCTTCCAAGAATGGGCACTGTACCTGGTACCTAGCTGATACCTGAGCCATCTGAGCTCTTTTCATGGGCACAAAGGTAAATAATGGCACCATCATCAGGGAGATTGCAATGACATAGAGTCGGTGAGTGGTTCCCATAGCAACAGGCACGTGCCAGGTGTCCTTATTGAAAAGTCTTTGCAGGGAGGAGAGTTTGTTCCTCTGCTGACAAGAAAGTTATTGAACATGTGCAGGCCCCACATCCTCAGCCTTGTCCATGTCTGCCCAAGTGTCCTATCCAAGATCCCCTGGAGCCTTCATCATAGGTAAGGAATCTAGTGAGTTTGACTGTTCACTTGATACTGTGAATCTTCCGGTTGTCTCCTTAGCTGCCCCAACCCCAAAATGATGGCAGAGAAAGGATTCCTCCAAAGATATCTGGAGAGTTTCTGCTTCCTTGTGTGCACTGCTAATTCTGTTTTCTCAGCTTCACCTTCCTCTTGTGTCATTTATAGTCACAAGAAGTCTGGTAAGAATGCATGGCATACTTGAAAGAAAGTGTCTATGTGACGCCCAGTGCTATGTGAACTCTTAATAAAACATTACTATTGCTAAAGCGACTGCATCCCACCACCAGCGACCTCCCAGTGTCCTTACCTCACTGTTCCATTGCTTACAGAGATGATTTGAGTAACCATGATGCAACCACATGCCTAATGAGAGAGAGGTGGGTCCTAGTGAAAAGTCTCTGAGTCACTGGGCCATGTCTATGAAGGGCAGTAGTAAAGCATGAGTCTTTTTCTCTTTTTAGCTCCCCATTCAAGAGGTTGGCAGCTGTGAAATGCCACACACTCCAGCATTGATGTGATACTGGTCACAGATCCAAAACCAAAAGGCTGGTTGATATGAACTAATGTTCCGAAACTGTGTCAAAATAAATCACTCATTACATCTAACGCAAAACAATTTTATGTGAAGATTTGTCATTATTTAAAGAATATTCTGTACGTGTTGAATACCAGTTGTCAGGAGCCATCATAGGAGAAGCTAAAAACTAGCAGGTGATCTTCCTGAGATGGATCTACCTTGAATTAAAATCTATGATGGATTTGCTCCAGTAGGCAAGGCCTGAGGGGAAATACATTTTAGCAAAAGATTCCTACTATAAATATTCTTTCCCATATAATATATATACATATATACATACATACATACATACATACATACATACATACATATAAAATTAGCTATTAGTACAACCTTTTGAGCAGCTCTCTCCAGATCTGCAGACCTACGGAGATGTACTACTATCTTATAGTGATGCTATACATAGAGACAAATAGATAATAATTCTATAGAATTTGGTTTGATTGGAATAATTTTTTAGAGACAGTCTTAGTCACTAGAAAGATGTAATAAAGTTAGAATCAAGAATAGAATGTGCCCACTCCTCAGAATAGTTGCATAATAAGAAACACAATGAGCTTTCATAATCACATTAAAAAGAGAAATAGGCTTGGGACAATTTTATGCTCAAGGAAAAGCATTTAGACCCAAGTATAAAGTCACAGGTGTGCACTATGATAAGGCAAGGCCATGTAAAAACTGTTGCTTTGAACTTTTAATGACTATGTTATAATGAAACCCTGCTTTGAACTTAATATCAACATCCTTCTGTAACTCCCATTTTATGTAACATTTTTTGTCTGAGGTAATGTTCTAACAAACTTTTTGTCATACAAAGTTTTATACAAACTTTAAATTAGTATAAAAAGACCAGAGAAAAGAAATAAAGTTGTTGGTTGTTGGTTGAATGGTTTCACTCGGGGAGCTTTGCCCCATCCATCCATCCATCCATCCATCCATCCAATGTACTTGGTTTTTTTTTGTTTATATGTTTGTGTGTAGGTATATATGTATGTATGTAAGCATGCATGAATACTTGTGGAGTTGTGGCAAACAGGTGGGCTTGGCCAGAGTGTGAACGCATGAATGTTTGAATGTATATGAGTCTGTACATATTTGCCTGTATAAAGCATTTTAATTCTTTTCCTTTCCTCCTCTCTGGTTCACAGATAGTTAACCAGCCTAACCAGAGAGATTTCTGGCTGATTCACCAGAGAAAGGAGCACCAGCAATAAATCCTTTCACTTAATTCCCTGCTGCTAAACAGTATGTGTTAATTGCCAGATATTAGCACTTATTAAAGCACAAGTAATAAAGAGTTAAGTTTTTAGTGCTTAATGGAGCACAGAACAGTAAAAAAGAGTTAGGTTTCCCTAGCACTTATTTAAGCATGGAATTCAATAAAGCACAGAGAGTTATAATGTTCAAAAAGCAGAGTTAAAGAGAAAAGAAGCCAGCTTTTTTAACCATAGAATAAGCAATAAAGTTTTTAGAAACCTTTAGAAGTAATCAGCAAGCATTATAGTTAGGGAGCTAGAAGGCCAGAGACCATCAGTCTTTAAAGCAATGTCCAGTGCTGTGTCCCACTTCAAGCCCATTCCAGGCTGGGCAGGCTCCTGGCAACCAGTGTCATACTTTTTCTCAATATTTTCAATTTGAGGCTACTTGAATGCAAGAACACGGGACCTGATAATATAAATGGCCACCTGGACTCTTAGCATCCCCAATATTAAATGGAAATCAGCAGCAGCCGAAGCTTCAAGAGTTGACATACCATATCCAAATTTATATTCAGTCAATGTCAGAAACAGCTTTGCCTGATTCTTAACCCGAAAGCTCCAAAGCTCCTTCCAGTGGTGTTTACAGAGCCCCTAGAAGGGCGACATATTTGAAGTTCTTATGACCGTGTTTCCATGTTATTCTGCTGACTCAGTGTTCCCCAGCACCATCTCTAATCCTTCCTGCAAGGATCTTCTCTTCAAGATGAAATCAACAACGGTGTGTGACAGCAATCAACTCTGGTGAAAATAAGAAACGAAAGATTTGCTAAAAGATGAAAAGTGGCCCATAGAACTAAAGCAACAGGTGGTCAGCAAGCCTTGCAAAGGACAGAATCCAGGCAAAACCAGAAAACCCAGTAGTAAGAGCTGACAGACAGGGCTCTGAGCCTTCGCCTCTGGAGTGAATCAGCTTCAACTATTTTCAGTTCTGATGTCACTCTCCTTCATGCCTTACATTCCAGTGAGAGTCTCACTGACACCGTTTGGATGCTCTCTGTCCAGCCTTTACCCTGAAGCAGGACCTGGGGCACAGTGGGAGGTGGGGGCTCTGATTGATAAGTCACCAAGACTGCTTTTCAGAAAGGAAAACAGGTTTTATGGGTGTGGGGCAGGCACATTGAGATGTCTGTTGTAGTAGCTTTAAGGTATCTATGATCAACAAAGCCAGATTTATACAAAACGTTCACAGAAATGCACCGTAGGGACAGTTCTTAAAGAAGAGTCATGTATACAGCCTTGTTTCACTAATGGCCACTTTTAATGGAAAAAGAAACCAAGAAGTTTCAAGGAAAAGCTCTCACAGACATCTAGTATTGTCTGAAATTACTCTTTGCTGCTCTGGCATTTTGGTGTGTGTAAACATGCAATCAGGCAGGAAGGAATCTTGGATTTATAATCCATAAAATGTAAAGCCACAATAAATTTTAAGATGAAATTCAAACAAAATGGCAAGAACAATGTCCCTCAAACGGCTTGCATAAGCTTAACATGACAGGCAATCCTGAAACTGAAGGACTTCTGATCTATGTGCCTGGAGAGCAACCCTTCCCCCCATGACACCCCACCTCCGTCTCCATCCCCAAGTGTCATAGAGCTGGGCTCCACAGTGATGGCTCAGTCGGCCCACACCAATCTACTTGGAGCCTAGCTAACCGTGAGGCCGGGTCATTAGTTTGTTCAAAAAAAAAAAAAATGTCTGCTCACCAGTCTCTACTCTTTTCTTATTATTAGCCCATGATAATTAGAGTAAGTGTTATTTGATGTGGAGTTGAAAACAGGAAAGGTCTGGGCAAGACCCAGTTCTGAAACCGTCACCCAGATGATGTATAACACACAGATTCTACATTTCTGAGCTACGCTTAGAACTATAGGTGCAAGTTAGGCACATTGACAAGGAGGGTTCGTTGGTGTGGAGCCTCTTATGGGGAACCCTTTGAAGGGCAGGGCATTAGAATCACTTAGAGCTATAAGTTCTTGGACCTGTAGCTGGTGTAAAAGTTCTATATCCATCTTAATTGCTCATATGCCCTAGTGTTCTGCATTGTGTACACACCTGCTAGGATCTTGACTGTCTGTGTTTAGTACACGAAATCTCCTGATTCTATGAGTATTTCCATTTGTGTTTTATTTCCCCTAACATATTCACGCATAAAATGATTCAACTTTATTGTCAAATGGTATGGAAAAACCACCTAAAAAGATTACCTAGTATATATTGGGATTCAGACAACCCCTCTGGCTGTAAGCTATATATAAGGATAAACAAGTTAATAAAATCAATAGCTAATCATTTTCTAGCAATTCTTCTAAGTAAAGGCACATATAAGGAACTGTTCTTAATTAAAATAGTTCTAAAGGCTTGAGAGAAGTTTTTGTTTTGTCAAAAAGATCAACTCAACAAAAGAAGACATTATATGCATTGGCTTCCTAAATTAATTCTAAATATTATTCCCAACTATAAGACTGGATTAAATGAATTATAGCATCTAGGAAACAGACACAGAAATCTTATAATTGAAAAGAAATATTTTCTTTAAAAAAATAAATACTTTCATGTGTGTTATAAGAAAAAATATAAGCAGGAATTCTGTAATAATGTCTAAATTTTCATTTTGTTTCTAAGAGAAACTCCACAGGACTTTCACTAGCATGTTATGGACTAACTGGGTGCCTATCCATAATATAACGATGGTAATTATCTTTTTAAAAACTTTCTGTGAATATGCATTTTTTATTAATTTTTTTTCAAACAGTATATTCTGATAATGGTTTCCCTCTCCCCCTCATCTCCTCTCAGATCCTCCACCTCAACCATTCCATCCAACCTTGTGATTTCTTCCTCTCTTCAGAAACTAAACCAAACTGGCCAATTAATAAACAAACAAACCAACAAAACAAACAAACAAAAAAATAACAGACTCAAAGATAACATTTCCACTGGGGATTTCCATACCCATTTCATTTGAGTTGATTCCTCATCCCACTCCCCCAGCTCCTTTACCCCATTTCCCTGCAGTGCCTTTATCCCTCAAGTATTCCTCCTTCTCCTCCACCCCTTCCCCCCAAAAAACTATTTTTTTCAGCCTCAAATGAGAACCACTTGGTGATCACTGGTAGATTTAGAAGTAACTCTTTCTATAGAAGGACAATGGAGAGAGGCATAAGCAAATAGCACTAGGAATATTTCAGAAAAGAATAGCTCTCATATTATCCCTGGAGCAAAGGACATCTTGAATATATTTATTCCAGTACCAAATTGATTCTGACTGGATGATGTGGTGTCTGAATAAAAATGGCCCCCATAGGCTCATAGATTTGAATTCTTGGTTGAAGGAAGTGGCACTGTTTGAAAAGGTTGGGAACTGTGACCTTGTTGAAGGAAGTGTGTAATTGGGCATGGGCTTTGAGGTTTCAGAAGCCTGTGCCAAGCCCAGAGACTGACTCTCTCTCTCTCTCTCTCTCTCTCTCTCTCTCTCTCTCTCTCTCTCTCTCTCTCTCTCTCTCTCTCTCTCTCCTCTCTGTGGATCCAGCTGTAGAACTATCAGCTACCATATCTGCTGCCAGGCTCCCTACCATGAGGATAATGAACTAAACCTCTGAATCTACAAGCAACCCCCAATTAAGTGTTTTCTTTTATAAGAATTGCCATGGTCATGGTGTCTCTTCACAGCGGTAGAACAGTGGCTAAGACAGATGAGTTAACAAGACCACCAGTTATAGACTGGCTTTCCTAGAAACCTTTCTGTAATGTTTAGTTTCATCTGAAATAAAATACAGTTATCCTTAACTTACCATGGTCAGAAATCTAAAGAATTTTACTTTAATAATAACACACTTAGAGTAAAATGTTCTGGCAACATTTTATATCTCTGTGTGAAAACTCCCATGATGAAGTTGGTCATACTGAAAGAATGTGAAACTGGGCAAATCTGTTTGCACAGTTTAAAATGAGTTAGTAATTGGGTTATAAAAAAACATAGTTCTGCATTATCTCTCACTTTAAAATGTCATCTTTTGTGGTACCTCATATGAAAAAGATCAAAAAACTTCAGAACCATAAGAAACTCTGTGATTTGAGCCTCTGTCGGCATTAATTTGGGGTAGGGAGTTCTGCAGAGTGCAAAGGAGAACGTGGACTTAATTATCTGAGCACTAGGATGCTTCTGGGGTACCAAGCAACGGGATGAAATGGACGTACTTTGAAGCTGACCGGGTTGAGGGCTGAACAGAGGCCTTGCCCTTGACTGAGTGATCGGGAACGTCATCGTCGACTATGCTGAGCCTCAACTTCTCAATTGGTATGTGTTAGCCAAACGGGTCATCCAATCCTTCCCAACTCAGGATGCACCATAACCCCACCCAAGTCACTGTGCTCCAAGAAATGTTCCTTGGCACTGTCCCTCCACAAAGAAAGAAAAGTCTGTAGTCTGCATGTGTTTGAGACTCTTGGGATCTCTGCTTCCTGTCTAGGGACAAAGGTTCCCATGGTTGCAGCGTCCTGAGCATCCGTGGGGGTCAGTGTACTCAGAAGGAAGTACACAAAGGTAATTCTGACCTCAGAAGCAGCCGCTGGGTATATGGCTAGACAAAACACCCAGCTCACACTGCTCCTTTACAGAAGAGAGCCTTTGCTCCACATTCCAATACCTAAGGCCTATGCTGACTGGTTTCCTGGTATAAATGGAGTGTCTGCTTTATAAACCAAAAGTCACAAGCCTGAGAACTTTATCGTCTCTGGTTGCAGCTCATCAAGTGTCCAGTCACAAGGAATGCCACCAGTTGAGATCACTTGTTACATTACAGTCAGTGATCATTCATGGTCTGTTATGAACCGGAGATGATGTCAAGACCATCACCACTGAGAGAAAGCACACAACCCTTCAGCTGAGGAGTTCATGAGCTGTTCAGTCATGAGCTCCTTAGAAACTCTAGTGGCAAACTTTGACTGTTATGTATCCTTTTGGAAAACCTGAGGGTTCTGATTCCAGCAAATCCAAGTCATTCCTTCTAGGCAGAGTTAGAGTGGCAAGAGCATGGTGGGAGCAAAAACACTTAAAACATTGCTCATGAAGGGCAATCATTGAGCATTTCTACAGTGAAGCCCAGAAGGGCAAGAGAAGCAAAGAGAAGCCTACCTCTTTGGGATTGTACAGAGGGAAGGAACCAGGATATACACAAGCGAGTCTGACAGCCAGGGCCCAGTGGTGACACAAAGATATCTTGAGACGCCAACATTGAGGAATGTTTTTGAATCAATGTGTTATTTTTAAATGGCTCAGCATGTACCTAGAGAGGTTTGGATTTTATTTTTAAAGAGAACATTAAAATCTTCTTTATCCCCTCCTCTTCTCCTTCCTCCTTGAAGTGTTCCTTTTTTATGCCAGAGGAGAGGTTGTACAAAGGATCATTGCCTGGAGCATCATGACCTGGACAGGATCATGGCTTACACTATGTGGTGATGCAGAGGACCACATAACCCGGTTGGCAAGTGTCCTGATAGAGAAGTCCCTTCTGATGTCTTTAGGGGTCTAAGAATAATGTTTCTAGGTGAAGCAGCAGCATCGAGATGGAGGTATCAGCATCAAGGTGACACACTAAGTCATGACAGCCCAAAACAGTAGCAACAAGAACACAGTGTTCACTGGTGGGACATCCCATTGACACTTAAGAGCAAATCACAAAGAGGAAGAAAGCAACCGGGAAGGGATGACAGTAGGAAGATGTCTTCGTGGAAGGTCAACCCAGCTGGGAATGAGCACACCAGGAGAAGGGAGAATATTTCTGTGAAGAAGGGATGGGAATTTGGTTACATGCAGGAAAGCTGACAAGGGAGAAACAGTGTAGGCAAGACAGGCAGGTTTGTCATGCAGAAACCATGTACAGATGTGGAAAGGGAGTGAGCCTATGGCATTGGGTTGGGATTGAAGGTATTGCTATGAAATCACAGTTGTCTATAAGTAGATTCAGACATATGGTAATTAGTGTGTACATATATACATATGCATATGCATACCTAATGTATATATATATACACTATACATTCATATAATATTATATATATACAGAGAAAGAGAGAGAGAGAGAGAGAGATCACCAGTTTACTAAACACAACCGTACTCAACAGCAATGAATACACATAAAGCTCAGGTCTTTCTTGAACTCTAAATAAAAGAAGAGAAAGGTGAGTGTGGCTATCAAATCAACTAGAGGGACTTGTGGCAGCCAAACGTCCAGTGTCTCAGCTGTCACATTGTGATAGAATCGTGCAAGTGTCCCCATTGCAGGGAGCTAGGTAAAAGGAAATCTCTCTATGATTTTCTCTTTTACAACTAAATACAAATCTACGATGATTTTTCTATCTCAATTTTAGGGCGCAGGAGAAGGAACCAGAACTTCTAGGGGACACAGAGGATCCATGGGATGAGTTTGGGAGCATCATGTCAGAAAGCAAGGGATCCTTGAAGAACATAGGACCTGCCTGGAAGGGAACCACAACAGGAACAACGTAATTATGGAGCTAAATAACAATCATAGTTGATTAGAATCCAAGCATGTAACCTTATATTAACATTGATAACTGGTGAATTGTAAGTTTAATGAAGTGTAGCATATTTGAATAGCATCCAAGTTTCACCCCACAGAAAAGCCTGTTAAATACAGAGAGCTGTACTGGCGGGATTTCTGTGTTGGTACTTGCATTCACAGCTCACCTAAACATTAATTCAGTTCTACTGAAAACAGAATCCATGCTGGGGGTGGGAGCAATAATTTGAATTCCTTTTCTTCTGCATTCGCTAATCCTAGCCAATTGTTGAGAGCACAGTGAATAATAAGTTGTTTCTAAGGTGGTTCTTTAAACCATGTTTTACTAAGTTTCAAATTCCAATTTTCTGGGGCCTTTGACCTTCAGCATCCAGGAAATGCCTGCACGTGAGCACTGCACGGGAGGCACAGCTTGGCACTGAAGCTATTTGATCTCCACCTACAGGTATTCGCTGGACCAGCTTGCACGCATCACTGTATTCCGGTGCCTCAGAGCAATTCTGTGGCTTGCCTCCCTGGGTAGATGCTTGCTTCCCCAGACCCTGCTGTGGACATCATATTTGCAGCCATCCATCAATGGGAAATGCTGAATATGTGCACAATGGAATATTATACAGTCATGAAGTTCTGTCATTTGCAGCCACATGGATGAGCCTTGAGGGGAACCTTATGCTAAGTGAAATCAGCCAGACACAGGACATTGGAGATTGGTTTTAATGCTTTGATTCAATCAGGATTCTGCGTGACCAAATGCTTAAAGTCCTTGTCCACACTGAGTTTTTGATTGACCAATAAAGATGCCATTGGCCAATGGCTGGGCACGGGGCAGGACACTTAGAGTTGTACGGTTAGGATGCAGAAAGAAATGGAGCAGAATCACCAGGATTGGGGCTTGGGGGAGACAGAAAAGAAGAACTGTAGGAGAGAGAGCCTATGAGCCATGTGAGAATCCCAAATTCGGGTGGTGGTCATTAGCCACCTCCCCGATTGGACCTGGGGTAGCAGGGGAAGAAGGTTAGGGTGTCCAGCCTTTGAGGTAGCCAAGGCATTTTAAAAATGAGCTAATGCGTATGTGTCTTTCATTCGTGAATCCAAAGATCCTGGGGAAGTGCGTGCATGTGATCCTCAGGGAGCCAAAGTGGTGTAGCAAAAACTCACCACTACAACAGGAACACAAATATCACATGTTTGGGAGCTAAATATGGTGACCTCATAGAAGCTGAGAACAGAAGAGAAAGCAGAGCCTGGAGAGAGTAAAGGGGTGAGAGATGTTGAAAGAGATTATCAAATATGGAAATGCATTTAAGAGATGGTTTCTAATGCTTTATACTACTGCAGGGGACTGGAGCTAATCATGATTTAATGTGTACACATTGTGTAGATACATTGAATACAAGTATACGCATTCAAGATACCTGCAAAAACGATTTTGAGTATTCCCAGCACAATAAGTGTGATTGTTTGAGAAAGATACATGACTACCCTTATTGGATCCATTGCATATTAATTATATCTGTGTATCAAAATATCACCATGTACTCATATGTAGGCACACTTATTAGATATTAATTTAAAATTTTTTAATGCTATTGAAACCATCACAGAGCTACATGTGGTTAGGCACGTGGTGTTCTCCATTAAGGCACACACCCAGGCAGACACAGTAGTCCACACTTTTAGTCCTAGCACTTGGGAGGTAGAGGCAGGTGGGTCTCTGTGAGTTAAAGGCTGGCCTGGTCTACATAGTAAGTTCCAGGACAGCCAAAGCTGCATAGGGAGACCCTGTCTCCAGAATGGAGATGGTTGTGGGGTGGTGCAGAAGGAGCACATGCGCAGTGAGGGCTAGCCCACTCCAAGAACAAGATAACGTCCTAATTCTGCTTAGAAGAGCTATCGCCCAGAGATAACTCAGCTCCGTTGTTTGTACAGCTCTCACCCAGTTGGCACAAAAACTGTGCAAGACTTCAATGCCCAATGTCACTCAGCTCCACTAAGTGCTGGTTTTCAACTATAATTTTTTTCAGGAGCCACATGCTTGTGATCTTAGGAAACTAGAAAAATAATAGTACTACACCATGATAATGAGTGGTAAGCACGTGAAGTACCAATAGATTGGGCAGAAGAGAAAGGTTGCATTAAATTTCAAAATGGCAATTATTTTGTTGTTTGTTGCTGTTGTTGTTTACTTTTTATTGATTTTTTTTTGTGAGTTTCACATCACAGACCCCAGTTCCCCTCATATCTGCCCTTTGCCCTTGCAACCTCCTGCCAAAATAAAACACATACACACATACCCACACACGCACACACGCATGCACGCACGCACGCACGTGCGTGCCGCAAACAAACAAACAACGCATAGAAAACATCTCACCCTGGAAGCTGTAGTATGCCACAGTATGTCCCACAGTATATCCCTCTGTCCACACATCTTCACTTGCAAATGTCCATTGCAATGTATTGGTCTGGTTCATGATCTCTGGCTTTTCTGACACCGTCACTATTAGATCCTCACTGGGACTCCTCCTGTTGCCCTATGTCAAAGAGATCCTGCAGCTTTGGAACAGCAGTATCTTTCATGCTGCCCGACCATTCATAAATGATACAAATTTTGGGATGGGCCAACTCAGAGGCCTGGATCTGGGCCTGATGGTAGCTGAACTGGTCACCCTTCTGGCTTTTCTTTATCTGCACCACTGGGTGCAGGGGAGCTCTGCAGCACTGCTCAATGGCACCATTGGCAGGAGGGAGGGTCGGCTCTCCTGCTCTCTTGGCTCTCGTGCCCTCCAGCTGGCCCACCAGCAACCATGCCTCCACAGCTGGTTGCTCTGTGCTGCCCAGTCAAGGTGTGGGCCTCACCCTTGTGAGGGGCTGGGCCAGCTCTCCCACTCTCACACTCTCGGAGCCGGCTCATCCAAGCCTTTGCCATCAGGATCAGCTCTACTGTGTTGCCCAAGGGAGATGCAGAGCCTGCTCTCCAGAGTACTGCAGCTGGTAAGTTGCAGGGCTAGCCAATAGCTGGAGGGGGGGGAGGGGGATGGAGAGCATCACCCCTGTGCCTGTGCCACCCCACAGCAGGCGAGTGGCAGGGTCCGGGTTCCAATACTCATGCCCTCGGGCCGGCTCACCCACACACCCCGACACCAAGACCAGCTCCACTATACTGCCTGGGCAAACGTAAAGGGCCTGCTCTACCAGTGAGAGATGCTCTCCCAAATGCAGCATCCAGTGAGGGGTGGTGCCAGTCATGCACAGCTCCTAGACATCCACGTGGTCCCTAGCGGCGGACCAACCAGGGACACCCCCATGTCCCTGGTTTCTGGTGGAAATATGAGTCATAGATATTGACACCTACCGCTGCATAGACACATTCAGACAGGCCCATCAGCGGCAGGTCGGGCTGGGACATTACCATGACCTCAGGTGGCTCACAACCGGCTACTCCTCGCCACCCTCAAGTCTCCGTTTCCGTCTCTCTTCATAGTATTCAAGGCTGCTCCACTTCTCTTTCTCTCCTATCTGACCACCACAGACTGGCACATCGTGATGGCTCCCACTGCAGGTTGGCCACACAGGTGGTGGGCCTCCATGCTGAAGTCTGTGTCCATGGACTGACACTGAAACTGAGGCCAAAACTTCCTGCCTCTAAGCTGTTTTACCTCAGGTTTTGTTTGGTTTGGTTTGGTTTGGTTTGGTTTGGTTTGGTTTGGTTTGGTTTGGTTTGGTTTGGTTTTGCCATAATGACAAAACACGACTGTGATGCTTTGTATATGCTTGGCCCAGGGAGTGGCACTATTAGGAGGTGTGGCCTTGTTGGAGGAAGAGTGTCACTGTGGGTGTGGGCTTAAGATCCTCATCCTAGCTGCCTGGAAGTCGGCCTTCCACTAACAGTCTTCAGATGAAGATGTAGAACTCTCAGTTCTGCCTTCACCATGCCTGCCTGGATGCTGCCATACCCCTGCCTTGATGATAATGAACTGAACCTCTGAACCTGTAAGCCAGCCCCAATGAAATGTTGTCCTTATAAGAGTTGCCTTGGTCATAGTGTCTGTTCACAGCAGTAAAACTCTAAGACACAGACTAACACAAAGACTTTGGGAACAGCAAATACCTTCGAGACCCATCTTCCTCCACAAAGGGGGATTAACAAACAAAACAAATAAAAACAGGAAATGCAGCCCCTAGGTGTATCTAGATAAATCCTAGGTGTATCTAAACAAAGGCTTATAAAATCTAGGACAGGCTGATGGCATCATCGAGGAAACAATGTATGAGACAAATGGGTAAAGCTACTGGAGGTTTAAAGTTAAACGTGACAACTGTGACAGACTGATTAATATACCCATCCATAGACTGCCATACCCAGCCCTCTGGAACCTGTGTTTCTCATGACAGAAGTCACTTCATGGGCGACTAAAGAAAGACCTTGAGATGAAGCTGTCATTCTTGATTATCAGGGACAATCAATCCAATGTTCTCAGAATACAGTCCATGCATAAAGCTGTGTGAAGAGATCTCTGAGTGCTTGTGAGATAACTCCAAGGAAACAAGACAAAGCCTTCTAACCTGTTCCACCATGGCGTGGGTTGTTCTGGAATGTGCTTTCATGCCCGTCTGGGGTGTAGTAAGTAGAAGTGGGTTTTGCTTCCGATTAACCATCACCTTTCTTTTGTTACTCAATATTTCAGCACAGGTTATCCTTGTACACAGCCTAAACTCATCAGTTTTGCTCATTACCTTGTTTAACTAACCCTCAGGATATAAATTGTCTGATGCCCTGAATAAAGTTGACTACTGCATGAAACTTTAGTGCACCTTATTTTAAGGCCACCACCCTCCCGGGTTCAGGCCACCAACTACAGCAGTAAATACAATGTACTCACAGGGATCCTTGTAGGGTGTCTTGGTTATCTTCCTCTTGCTGTCATAAAATACCTGACCAGAACAATTTAGGGAAGGATTTGTTTTGGCTCCCAGCCAAACTTTGGTCGCTCAAAAGGAGTCATGGCAGCAGCATCTTGAGGCATCTAGCCTCAAATCATCTGCTGCTCAGCTAGATTTCTCAAGACCACAGCCTAGGGAATGGTGTCACCCAATTAGGGTGAGTCTCCCCATCAGAACTTAATAAAGTTAGTCCTTTACAGGCATGCCTAGAGACTTGTGTCTTTGGTAATTGCAGATTCTGTCAGGTTGACAATCAATAGTAACCATAATAGGGGGAATAGTGATTCAGAGTCAATAATGGGTCAGAGTCAAAGATTAGAAAATATGATGCCACTGTCTTTGAAGATGGAGGAAGGGCACCACCAGCCAAGTAGTAAAGATGCATCTAGAAGCTGGAAAGAACGAAAGAGGAACACTCAGAAAAGAAGACCCAATGCCTTGATGTTTGTTCAAAGAGAGTAACTTTCAGCATCTGCCCATGAGATAATAAACTCACAATGTGGAAGCCACTAGGTTTGCTGGGATCTGCTAGAGTTAATCAAGATGAGGACTCATCTCAGAGACAATCACAGAAGAAAAGGTTCACTTCCTCACAGAGGAGGAACAGGGGTGGCTCATAAAGGTGCTGGGGCGAGGAACACGCTGTGGAAAACACCCAGAGGAGCTCTTGTAATGCATGCCTCGTGTCCCTATTATATGATTTGAGTTTGCTTCTGTGGACAGTGAACAGTAACCTTGCGACACAGGTGCAGCTGGTGGAAGTAAATTAATGTGTGTTGGGGCAAATATCTTCCCTGTTTAGCAAATGGTGTTAACTCCCCATCAACTCAATTTGGCACACACACACACACACAGAGCCCTATTTCACATCTGTGGCGTTACCTGTCACCCTGTTCTACACCTGAGAGCTGCCCCTGACTTCCAGACACCTGGAAACCTTCACTCCAGGCCTTGATCTAAATTAGACCTTTGCCTGTGTGTCTCAGTACCCTCTTGTTTAGACTGGGCCTCTGAATATTGGCCTCAGGCCTGCTCCATGAACGTGTCTCTGTTTTAGGACCAGTGTGGATCTGGTGACCACTTTCTGTGACCTTGCTTTTTGTGTCTTCAAGCTTATGCGGACTTCTCAGATCTAGGCTTTGATTGAGCCTTCAAGGTCTCCTTTTACCTCTCAGACCTGCATAAAAGTAACATTCATTGTTAGTTCTTATACCTGGTAGAGTTGGCATCCACACATCAAAAGGAAGGTCTTTATCTTCTGCAACCTGAACGAAACAGTAGACACAACGAATTACCTGCCTATTGCTGTGCATGTTAATTCCACTACAAATATACATGATGTATGTCTATGTGTATGTGTATATATGTATATGTGTGTGAATGTATGTATGTGTGTATGTATGTATGTGTATACGTATGTGTGTAGTATGTACGTATGTATGTATGTATGATTTGATTATAGAAGACCCCACAAGAAACAGCCAGATACTATGGATTATAATCACAATATACTCCGGAGGCAAAAGCAAGAGAGTCGGGACTTCAGGACCAGTCAAGACCCTGTCTCAAAAGGCAAAACCAACCAACAGATCCCAAGCAAGGTTAGAAGTCAGAATATCAAGGCCCTAGACCTCCTATCCTGAGCATATACCAACCTTCTTAAGTGACTGTTCTCCATAGACCATGACCATGTTGATCTAGTGAATGTGGCTAATCACAGGGCCACTGTGTTCCAGCCACAGTGAGTTGAGCTGATTGGTGTGTTGGCCTCAACACCAACCTGGCAATTAGCCCAAGATTGGACAAACGACCCAAGTCATCAGCCAATCATAGAATAGCCCCTTGCCAAAATGTTTCCATAGCAATTGGAAGAGGTGCCCTTTCCTGAAGGAGGTGAGGGAGCAAGATGAAGACAGCCAGGTCTCTGATCTCATGAGGGAAAACTTGATGACGAGAATAAAGTAGGCCAAAGACCAGAGAGTCATAGCAAGTACGTGAGCTTTAGCAGCATTTCAGTCCCATGAGAAGCACACTGCTTGCAAGTGTAGGCTAACATCTGAATGCTCGGGTGACCATGGGCAACTTGTCTTCTCTGGAGTCAAGTTTCCTGCATGTAAAGAGAAGGTTACATTGGTATTTAGTTCATGGAGATATTAGAATAAAGGAATCCATCCATATCAAGCATCTTGAACAATGCCTGGCATGTGGTCATCTCACAGTAAATAACAAAAAATAGGACAGACAAAATGCCCCAGCAAGGGGAGGAGCTTGCCACAAAACCTGAAGACCTGAGTTCAAACCCTAGACCTCCACTTGGTAGAAGGTGAGAATTGACTCCTCCAAGTTGTCCTCTGACCTCTATAAGGAGGCCATAACATGCAGCCCCTCAATACACTTTAAATAAATGTAATAAGTAAAAGTATTTTATAAATATAAACTCTTCTAGTTGCCCACAAGACTAGCCCTACCCATGTCCTGATTTTGATTCGGTTCCCAGAGCAAATAGCTTCCACGTTTTGCCCTGTCAGTAGTTGGCCTCTGTCACTTATGACCTGAAGAATCCTGAGAGACACAGTTGTTTTCCTGAATTCCCAAACCCCATGAAATACTTTAATGAAAAAAAAAAAGTTTTCATAGTTGGGCAAGTTTTGGCAACATTTAGCTATTTACTGCATTTTAATTTATACATTTCTCCCTCTTTGAGAGTCACATTAATGCTCAAAGGCTCTGAGAAGCCTGCAATTTAGAAGTCACAGGATTTTATTCCACAGACCATCTCCAAACATATTTAACTGCAGTTGTCATTCTTCTTAAGACCTCTCCATAGTCTTCACAAGGAGCTTTTCAGAAAACAGGCTTTGCCAAATGGATAGGCCATCCAGACAAGACAACTGAAGAGTGTGCAGAGCCTCAGGCTGAGTCCAGCTCTGTTCGACGCTAAGGCAAGCTATCCTCTTTCAGTCCCTCTGATCCCGTGCAAATATGCACAGTTGTCATTGAGCATTTGAAGGGTTCGTGCTGAACACACTGGTTTCCATTTTATGCTGTTCCCAAACTGTGTTATCATCATAGCTTCAAGATCTTTGAAGATCAACATATACTTTGGAAATTTAAGTGGCAGAATTAAAGTGAATTTTTTTTGTAACAGTCTGGAAAAAATTATGTGAGACATGTAATGGCCTCTTAGGTAAAAGATAACAAGAAGGCTCGCTTTTATTTTCCAAGAGGCAGGGTCAATAGAGAGAGAGCATACAGTTCAAGAGGATTTCAACTCACTCATGGTGCCAGATCTCTTTGCTTTTATTTGTAGAACAGTCAAAACATTGTATAAGTCACCCCTATGTCCCTCTAAATCCTAATGTATAATTATGCAAAGCTGTTTGTATTGACCTTTAGGTCAAATCTGGGCAGTGGATATCACTCTTATGGTTACTAATAATTGTAATTGATTGTTGGGCCCAAAGAACTGTCAGAGGGGACTTTTGGTCCTAGGGGGAGACTTAGGTCCCTCTGGCAGCCTTACAACCTAAATTAGACTGTGTTGTATAACAGTATCAGGCATCTGATATGGGACTTGCCAAACTTCATGGCTTCAGGCTCACGGAATGTACATCCCTGCTCCAGGGAGGTTAAATATTTTTCCAAATCAGTAGATAAAACAAACTCCCTGACCTCAACTTACTTCCTGGCGCCGGGAGTCCTGAGTAGCTCCTGAGGAGTGTCTGTCTGCTATCAAGTGACAGGACACATTCAGACTGGCTCCTGCACTCGGGACCATGTGGTACCTGATCCTGTCTCCATCTTCGGAGCTAAGATTTTTGGCTACAACTTAGTTTCTGAGTCCAGAGGGCAACAGGCCAGGGGTAGATACCATTATACGCCATTGAATCAGGCTTGAAGGGCAACTGGGCCTTCTTAGAGTGTGAGGCAATGTGCTGTAGCGAGAGGCCACTGAGAGCCGGTCATCACAGACCCTGGCAATGACGTCACACCTGAAATGGCGAGAAGGCTGTAAGACCGTCTTAAGGACATACTACGCGCAGGCTTTAGGCCTTATAAAGCCAACCAGAAGGGAGTTAATCCACGAAAGGGAACATGAAGCTCCTTCCCCAGAGGCTCACTTGACTCTTACTGACATCTACTGACTACGGTAGACACTGTCACCTAAGAGATGACACAGAACTCAAGGGAATGTTAGATGAGAGAGGGTGGTTCCCCCGGGTGGTCTAAAAGATGAAATAAATTAATAGCAAAGGGAAATAAATGGCAGGAATTAGAAAGTCTGTAGAGTGCGAGAGAGAGTGGGCATCAATTTCCTAACACAATTAAATCCTTCATGATCCTTCAAGAGATCTAGCACCATAGTTGAGGCTTCATATATTTTAAGTTCCCAACACATTCAGCTTTCCCTCTTCCAGTCAATTCTATTTGCTTTTAAGATTCCCCTGCATTTGTACTGCTATGCACAAGCAAGCTAGAGAGAGAGAGAGACAGAGAGAGAGAGAGACAGAGAGAGAGAGAGAGACAGAGACAGAGACAGAGACAGAGACAGCGAGACAGAGAGAGAGAGAGAGTTCTGCCTCTCCCTGCTTCCCTGTAAGTGGGTCATGTTTAACCAGAAACTGTGGATTTGTTTCTCATCTTTACTGAATCATTGAACTCAATATTCTCCTTCCAGTTCTTCTCACTGAACGTGGAGACTTGTACAGCCATATTCTTCCTATTCACACCCTACCTCAAGAGCCTATGACTAGCCCAGTAACTCATATTCTAAAACACACACAACCAAGGCCAGCTCCAATTGTCTACGTCACACAGCCATCCTTCTCCCATAATGCACTAAGCTAAACCACCTTACAATGGTCCCTCAGAGAATGCCTCAACCCACTGAAGGCCATGACTGGAAACCTCCAGAAGGTAGGAGGAAGCAAGGTCATCACTTGCCTCTTCTCTATCCTTCCGGACCTGTGTGGTACTCTGCTGTGCACACATGTGATCCTTGATGAACTTATGGTAGACTGAATGGACAGAGGAGCTCAAGACATCATTGGGTTGAAGAAATTTTTTCATAACTATCATCATGACTAATTACTCCAAATTGAAATCATAAAAATAAAACATTTTTGAGGAGTTCTATTCCCTTTTTAAATTTATGATATTGTAACATACTTACATTTCTCCCTTCTCTTTCCTCTCTCCAAACCCTCCCATACACCCTTTCCCACTCTTTTCTTTACTAATTATTTCATGCATATATGTATATACAAACGTATTTCTAAATATAACCTGTTCAGTCTGTATTATGCTACTGTATGTGTCTTCAGGGCTATTTGGCACTGGACAACCAATTGGTGTGCTCTTCTCTGGAAGGCCATTTTTCCCTATCCCAGCCTTTCACCACTGTGCATAGTTCCCTGTTGTGGCTCGTGGGTTCCTCTCCCTCCAGTTTCCCATGTTCATTGCTGTCGTCCTTATCCATCTCACGTTTGAACAGTCATGTTGGTGAGTCTCTATGGGTGTAAGCTTTTGATATTACTAGGAGATAAAATCTCACAGCAAACTCCCTGATCTTTCAGCTCTTACAATCTTTCTGTCCCCTCTTCGGCAATGTTCCCTGAGCTGGGAGGTGGGAGTGTTTTGTTAGTTGTATTCTGCATTTTGATTGACTGTGGTTTCCTGTAATGATAACCATCTGATACAAACTGAGGCATTGCCTCAGTTTGACTATGCTTATCTGTCGGCAAAGGACAGACGTTTAATTGAAGAAACACTGGGGAGTGTGTCTGTCTTCCTGGCATCTTCGATCCTTGTCTGAAAACAAAATAAAGCTTCCTTTTGAACTTTTGTCTCATCTCCACAAGGCCTGGGTTGGCTTGAACAAAGTACAGTGTGTGCAGAAGATCTCCAAAGAGAAAGGGACCATGTGATCAAAAGGTGACAGTATTTTTGTGGTTCAGTGGCATTTTCTTTTCTGAGAAAGAACTTAGTTCCTGTGTCGGCAAACACACTGCTGGTCCTTTACAACACTGCTAGATAAACTAATTTGTTTGAAGCCTTAACGGAATCTCGAACACCTCACATGTTACCTGGAACATATTAGCCCCTGGATCATCATTTGTCAATCGAGCAGGTCAGAAGAAAATGCTAATGGTATTTCTGATGTTCTTGTAACGGTTAAGACGGTTGAATTTATCCCTATACGCCAACGTGGGAGCTCTTAGCTAAGACCACACAACGGTCCCTCAAAAAATGTTGGCTATTGCAATGAAATTTTAAAAACAGAAATCCAGACTGTTGCAATAGCTGGTGAACACTGCAAGTTCCTTTTGCATTTGGAAGAAATTTGCTGATGTTTGCCTCAGTTTGACTCGAGTTTCTCAATCTGGTCTTTCCCCCCCAAATTCTTGGCATCATGTCAAAAAATTATAAAAGCAATTTTAAGGCAATCAACAGACCATCTGAGTCATAACTAAGACATACTTCTGGAATTCAAAACCCTAATGCACCATTTTTCTTACACTACCTGAACTCACAAATAAATATAATATAATTATACAAACTATATAGAAATTCATTGAGATGTATGGACTTTGGACTTAATTAATTTTGGTTTATGATGTTTTTATTTGCAAATTCTTTTTAATAAATTAATAAAAATAACTATAAAAGGATAGTTAACAAACAAAGATATAACAATTTCTCGGTGCTGAATTATTAAATTGAGTTCCTTCTTTTCTGTTCATTTGTTTGTTTGAAACAGGATCTCATATAGCCCAGGGTGGCCTCAGAGTCCTCTGTAGCTGTTCACAGCCTTGAACCCCTGATTCTCCTTCCTCTACCTCTCCAGTGCTGGGATTACACACATGCATCACCATGCCCTGTCTGTGCAGAGCTGGGAGTCTAATTCAGACCTTTTACATGATAGGCAATGTCTTATGAACCGAGCTACATCCCAACTCTACAGCGGCTACTCCCTCTAAACTGGTCTGTATCATTTGAAAGCTGACCCATGTAAGTCAGACAGTGGATTGAATCGGATATGCAGTAAAATTCATAATTTAGCAGCAAGATAGGGCTGGAGATGTGATTCCAGTGGAGTAGATGCCTTGCATGCTCAATGCCCTGGATTCCGTTCCCAGCACTGTAAGTAAAAGATGAAAAACTGTGGTGGGTGGTCTCCTGCATCCTATGTGACAGCAAGATGAGTGTTTATTCACTGCGATGGGTCATATCTCTGTGATTTAATTACTTCCCTCAATATGTCCCATTCAGTGGAAATGTCTTTTATTATCTCCATATTTTCCTGTGCTATGATTCTGAGACTTTACAATGAAAAATTGGGAGCACCTAGTCTCTGGGTGCTTCAGAGCAAAAAGTAATTTTACTTTTCTTCAAGTAGATGATGGCAGGGTGCAGCTGGGATTGCTGTGGGAAATTATTGCCTGAAATTGAGGCTTCCCCCTCCTGGAGGCCTTACCCTGCCGTTGTTACCTACCATTCTGAACACACTGGGAAGTTAACCTTGAATTTTTTTTTAAAAAAGTGGGGGGGGGTCCTTTTCTGCTGTTGTTGATGTTTGGGGTCTTGTTTCTCTATAACCACAATGTCTTTATTTAAACTGTCCATGTCTAGGAACTCAAATCCAGATCCTAGCCTCGTACAGTGACCATTTTACCAATTCTCTATCTTTTTTTCACAGAAGCAAATGCCACAGAAATTGTTTTAAATAAAGCAGTTTGACCCAAAAAATTTGAAATTTGAGGGCTGATGAGCTGCCCTGGGGCTCCACTTACTATATATAATATTAGTACTTTTAAAATGCTTTACAAATGGGGGCGGGGGAGACAGTTCAACAAAGTGTTGGCCACAGAAGCATGCGGACCTGAGTTTGGATCCTCAGTAATCATAGAAGAAAGCTAGGCATGATCACATACAGCTGTAAGCCTAGGTCATGCCAGGGACACAAGATCCCAAGACTCACTGGACAGCCATTCTAGCCAATCAGTAGGTTGTGAGACCAGGGTCAGTGAGATCCTCTCTCAAAAGACAGGGTAGGAAGCAATGGAGGAAGACACCTAACATAACCCTCTGTTCTCCCCAAAAACCTACAGAGGAACCTGCATGCACATGAGCACACATGAACACACACACACACACACACACACACACACACACACACACACAACATTGGTTACAATCACTAAAATTAAAAAATAAATAAGTAAAAGTTTAAGTTAAGGTCCAGCACTCCTGGACCTACATTTCCAGAAAGCAGCCCTTGGCCGTTGCACAGTAGCAGCCCCTGTTAACACAGGGCACGAGCTCTTCAAACTGGCCAGTCCCATAGACCAACTCCTCCTACCATATACCTGTGGTCCCACCATGGACTCTTTCCATGTCTAGCTCATAGAGGCCCAGGCATCTCTGGCCTCTTACCTATGCCAATACCTGTCCTAACTGATCCAGAGAGCACAACAGCACCACGGCACAGGGAGCAATGTATGTAGACCGTCCTCATCTAATACAGTTAACGCATGCGTGTGAGCGCTTTTCTTGACCGCCAACTTGACTACATCTGGAATTCACTAAGATGAGGTCGCCGGGCATAGCTGTGAGGGGTTTTTAGTTAAGTGGCTCATTTGAAGTCGGAAGACCCACCTTAAGTCCGGATCATTTTGGGTCATAAGACCCACCTTGACTCTGGGCCACACCCTCTCGTGGCAGCTTACACAAAGCCCAAGGAAGAAAGAAGCTTTCGTCCTTTGCCTGCTTGCTCCCGGTCTCAATGCACTGGCATTAGAGCCAGTCTTCAGGATTAAGACATATGAGATCCAGCCTCGTGGTCTGAACAACTACAGGATTCTTGGACTTACTCACTGGGAGATAGCCATTATTGAACTAGCTGGACCACAGCCTATAAGTCACTCTAATAAATCCCTTTAAATGTAAATGTGTGTATATACATACATACAAATACATATATATACACATATATGCATAAACATGTATTATATACATACACACATTATATATTCATATATTCATTCTATCAGCTCTGTTTGTCTTGTGAGAACTCTGACTAATATATGTGTCAACAGAGAACATAAGATGTGACTAAACTACAAAATAGGATTTTTCAATTCATTTTTATTCAATGGCTAAATTAAAATCTTAAAAATAATAACATTCAATTGTATGATTCTGCCCCAAACCAAGTGAGATTATGATGCTTCTGTAGGGTTCTTGCCTTTCCTATATGCCCTAATTAGACCCTGTGTTCTCTTTAAGAAAATCCCCAAGGATAACCCCTCTCTCCTCCATAGTCCTGTTCTGTGTCCTTTTCTCACAAGGGCGTCCTCCGCTTTTTAGGACAGCCAGTGGAGCACCTACCAGGGCATTTTACCCTCTCAAGAGAAGAGTAATGTGCATCAGATGCCGGAACTTCCTGTGCTTTCTCACAGGTGTCCCTCTCTGCCGTAAGTGAATCGGAGGCAAGTCCTAGAGAACTCTCTAAAGACTTGTTGATTTTGTCTTCTCTGCAATAGTAGTGTGAAAATGACTTCCTAGTGATTGTCACTCACTGTTCATTGTGAGCAAAAGAGAGAAAGAGTGAAGGGTTTTGAGTTGTTTGGCTTGGTCTCTTCATGAAGTAACAGAAGAGATATCTGTGCATGGGAGAAGTCACCCAAAAAATCCATCCAAATCAAGACCCCTCATCTGATCTCCAGGAAAATGACAGTGGACCAGCATTTACATGTGGTTAACAGCATGTTTCAGTTTTATAATCTCACAGGACACAGACACAGTGGTGACTAACAAGGACAAATAATCAAAGGCAGATTGCTTCAGACACCACTTAGCAAGGACAAATAATCAAAGGCAGATGCTTCAGACTCCACCCAAACAGGCTTTAGTGAGTTCCCAAGGCTGGGCACCAAGGTGCACTTTCTCTACTGTCCACTCTTCCTTCTAAATTACAATCGAATCCACTTCTAGCAGATCTTCCTAAGTAAATATCGAATTCTGACCAAGGACGTGAATGTGGCGATAAAGCTGATAGCGTCGCACAGTGAGTGTCGCACAGTGAGTGTCACACAGTGAGTGTCACACAGGGAGTGTCACACAGGGAGTGTCACACGGGGTATTTGCCTCCCATGGCCCAACGTGTATTAGATCAACTTCCCAATAGTGAGGAAAGGGGGATTTTATAGAAAGTGTTTTCCAAGTATATGGCCACTGTTGGTTTTCCTTCAATTGACATGACCTAGTCAAGATATTATAGTGTAGGTTTGTGTTAGATTTCGCTCAACATTAGTCTAATGAAAGTATTCTGAGCAAGTTATACATTCTGAGATAGCCACTGGGACCTCAAATTGCAGTGTAGACCAGAAAGTTGCACCTTCCCGTCCAAATAGTCAGGGCACCCCTGCAACTCAGACATCAAGCATGTGCAGTTTCCTGAGCCTGATTGTGAGCAGGTTGTGAACTAGCTATTGCTAGTTCATAGCTTGAAGTGGGAGGTTTCTAAGCAATTAAATAGGCTGTGAGAGTGATCTGGCTGTGACATCTGTCACTATGCTGTTTGCCAAGGGTTGATTTGACTATTGTGGCTGGCCAAGCAGATATCCTACCCAAAGCCATTCCGTTGGCTGGACCTTCCCCAGCAGAGGAGGGCCAAGGATATACAAGCAGCATTCATCTCTTCATAGTACCTTCAAATAAACTCTCAGAACACAAAGTAATTAAAAGAAATCATTTTGTTTATGGGGCCAGAGACATGACCCAGCATGTGCCAAGACCCATATTGGGGAAGGAAAGAACCAACTTCCATATGTTGTTCTCTGATTTCCACATGTTTACCATGACAGGGGCACACATACTTGTGCTCTCTCTGTCTCTCTCTGCCTCTCTCTGTCTCTCTGTCTCTGTCTCTCTGTCTCTCTGTCTCTGTCTCTCTCTCCCCCCCTTCTCATCCGTGTGCACATGTATGTGTAACACACACAGACACACACACACACACACTCTAAACAAATACAATAAAAAGTCTCTGACTCACCGAGCAGTGGTGGCCCACACCTTTGATCCTAGGACCAGAGGCAGGCAGATCTCTAGTTCGAGCCCAGCCTGATCTACAAAGCTAAATCTAAGATAGCCAAGGCTATACAGAGACAAGGGTCTCAAAAAAAAAAAAAAAGTCTTCAACTCAAAATAACTTTAAGAAGCACTAATTTTATGATTAGGAGGTAAGGTTCTTGAAGCAGGCCTAGTAAGCTATGAGTCAAATAAGCAGATGGTACCCCACTGCTTGTCTCATTTGCTCTTGGTTTTGCTTTCCATTTGGTTTGGTTTGGTTTTCCATTGAGTGGTGACACTTAAAAAAAAAAAGAAATGTTTATCCAAGGTCTGACCGTGACTCTGCTACCACCTTCTGGCAAAAACGTGAACACCTGAGGCTATTTGATTACACTGAGTTTCTAGAATTTTGTTTAAATAATACATTTATTTCACATCCATCTACTTACTACTACTAAAAGTGAAATTTGGTAAAGGGTAAAGGGAGCACAGAGAAAAAAGACCTTCCAACACGTAAGAAAATTCAATTTTTAAACTGTTTTGAATACTCAAGGTCCAGTAAAAGAAAAAATGGTGGCTACAAATATAAGCGGAAAATTTGGAAGAAAAGAGGTTAAGGAAAAGCCCCTGTGTTGGTTTGAATGAGAATGTCCCCCACAGTCTCGGTCATTTTACCCCAGTTGGTGGCGCTGTTTGTGATGTGTAGGAGATGCAGCCTTGCTGTAGGAAGTATGTAACTGGGGGGTCGGGGGAAGGAGGAATATTGGCAGGGCGTAAGTATTGGCAGATGGGGGTATGGGCATGGACGCGAGGCAGTGGTGGGAGGGTCCGCTTTCAGAGTAAAAAGTTTCCCCTGCTTCCTGACTGTTCTCTATGCTTCCTGCTGAGTTTCATGCTCTAGCCACTATTGAAAGGGTTATCAGGAAGTCAAGCCAACTTGGAAGATCACAGGGGCAGACTTTGTATCTGCCAGGAAGTGAGGCTCTGCTGCACCGCAGCCTTCTACCATGATGCTTTGCCACAGACTCAGAGGCAGTAGAGCCAGCCAGCCGTGGACTGAAACCTTTCCTCCCTTTAAGTTGTGTCTCAGCTATTTTGTCACAGGGATAAGAAGCACAGGGTCTCCTTCTTGCTAGGGAGGAACACGTTCCCTAAGATCCTCTAGGGCAGTGGTTCTCAATCTTCCTGACGCTGCCACCCTTTAAAACAGTTCCTCATGTTGTGGTGACTCCAATCATCAAAGTATTTTCATGGCTACTTCGTGACTGTAAATGCCTGGTCTTAGGTGACCCCCCCAAACACCAAAGGGGCCATGACCCACAAGATCCGCTGCTCTAGACCGCTGGGTCAATTTAGGTAAACAGGCAGAACCCCTGAGGTGGTTTGAGTGAGAAGTGCCCAATAGATTAAGGTGGTCAAACACTTGGTTCCCAGTTGGTGGTACAGTGAGAGAGGCTTAGGAGGTGTGGCCTTGCTAGAGGAAGTATGTCACTGGGGGCGGGCTTTGAGAGTTTAAAGGCTAAAGGCATGCCCGTTTCCTCTGTTTCCTTCCTGCTTCAGGTTCACAGGAAGCCCTTGGCTTCCGGTTCCTGCTACTGTGCCTGTTGCTTGCTGCCATACCTCTGCTCCTCCAGCGTGGACTCTAACCCTCTAGGAACTGTAAGTCCAAATAAACTTCCTTCTACATGCTGCCTTGGCCATGGTATTTTATCCAGCAGCAGAAAAGCCACTGATAGAATAGTGACACAGGATGAGATCATCGTATTCACAGTTCACTATATCATAGGGTGATTAGTACTGTGATGAAACACCATGACCAAAGCAACTTGAGGAGGAAAGGGTTTATTCAGTTTACACAGCACTGTTCGTCATTAAAGGAAGTCAGGGCAGAAATGCAAACAGGGCAGGATCCTGGAGACAGGAGCTGATGCAGAAGCCATGGAGGGGTCCCATGGCTTGCTCAGCCTGCTTTCTTATAGCACCCAGGACCACAGGCCCAGGGATGGCCCCACCCACAATGGTCTAGGCCCTCCCAGCAACCGCCAAGTGAGAAAACGCCTTACAGCTGGATGTTATAGACGATGGTACGGGGGCATTTTTTTCAATTGAGGTTCCCTCCTCTCAGATGACTCTGTCTTGTGTCAAGTTAACACAAAACTAACCAGAAAACACTATGTAAATGATATTGTGTGGGACAGGCATGGTGTGACACCTTTAATCCTAGCACTCAGGAGTCAGAGGCACGTGGATCTCTGTAACTTCAAGGCTAGATGAGGAAACATCTCAAAAGTACACACACACACACACACACACACACACACACACACACACGCTGACATCCTGCAGAATAAATGGCCAGTTCTTTATAAAAGTCTCATGAAGGGGGCTAGAGAGACTACTCAGTGGTTTAGAGCACAGGCCGTCTTCCAGAGGACCGGGATTCTGTCCCCATGGTGGACACCCACATGGTGGCTCACAGCCATCTATAACTCCAGTTCTAAAAGGGTTTTCTGGCCTTATTGGGCATCAAGCACACACACAGAATAAGCAAACATCATATTTTTTTTTATTAAAAAATGTTTTTCAATCAAAATAGGGGGGTGCATGGAGTCAACCACAACAGTGAAGTGAGGTGGTCAGTGAAGCCCAGTCGTCTGATCATGATTAAATCATCCCATGTATAAATCACTCTGTCCATAGTCCCACTGAGGGAGATCAGTAAGCCAGGTACCCCAGTTTGCTCGTCCATCCATCCATCCATCCATCCATCCATCCATCCATCCATCTATCCCTGGGGTACCACTGTGACTTAAAGTGCTTTGAAAGAGGAAAATGCTACCATGGCCCATCAGCAGCTGCTTCTTTTGTTAAAGATTTCATGTATGTGTCATGTATATGAGTACACTGTCTCTGTCTTCAGACGCACCAGAAGAGGGCATCGGATCCCACCACAGATGGTTGTGAGCCACCATGTGGATGCTGGGATTTGAACTCAGGACCTCTGGAAGAGCAGTCAGTACCCTTAACCTCTGTGCCCTCTCTCCGGCCCCAGCAGCCCTATCTTCAACTGTCTGCTCAACGTTCTCTGAAACAGGCTGACAGACTTTAAGACATTCACAGGTCGCCCGGTGATCTTGTTGACTGGACAGAGGAAGCCTAGGGTTGGGGCTGAAATCTGTGTTTCTTATAAGCTCCCGGGGAAGAATACTTCTCAAATAATCAACTATTTTTCTTTCCAGTCATATTTTACCTCAGACTTTGAGGAGGAAATATCCATCTGCCTGTGCTCTGATTCCTCAACTTTCAACACCACAGTTTTCACATGAGGCTTTCTGAGCCCCTGAAAATTGACGTGCTTGACACCAGTTTCTTCTTGGATCCCATCTGATAAGCCAACACGACCTCTTCATTGAGTGAGCGTCAGCCTCACAGTCTATTGCTGGTACAGAAAACCCCCTGTGAGTGAAATCAAAGCCTTGAAATCCAGGACACTCGCTCCTCGTGATGCTACAGCACCGGATGTCATCAGCTACAGCTGTGGGCTGGGATGCCATGGCTACTGGGAAGGTCTGCTGTTGAGTGTCTGAAATAGACTTTTCGCTCAGAAGATCCCTTCATACATTTTAAGGAAGTGAGCTAACGGCTGTATCTTTTTTATTCTTTCTTTATTTTCTGAGATTATAATCTAATTACCTCATTTCCTCCTTCCCTTCCTATATAACCCCCCAAGCCTTCCTATATAACCCTCCTTGCTCACCCTCGAATGGTCCCCCTTCTTTAATTGCCTGTCATTACACGCATATCTGTTTATACATATATGTACATTCCTAAACACACAGCTTGCTCAGTCTGTCTAATGTCACATGTATGTATGATTTCAGGGCTGACCACTCGTTATTGGGTAGCCAGTGGGTGCCCTCTTTTCTGGGGAAGACTATTTCTGCTCTCAGCATTGGATAGTAAGTAGCCTACAGTTAATCTTCTGGGCCACCGCCCCAACCCCTCCCAACGTAGCATGTTTATGTGTGTCACCCGTGATCAGCTTCTGTATGTGTGTCACCCGTGATCAGCTCCTGTATGTGTGTCATCCATGATCAGCTCCTGTATGTGTGTCATCTGTGATCGGCTCCTGTATGTGTGTCATCCATGATCGGCTCCTGTATGTGTGTCATCCGTAATCGGCTCCTGTATTTGTGTCATCCGTGATCGGCTCCTGTATGTGTGTCATCCGTGATCAGCTCCTGTTTAATTTGTAGGTTGCTGAGGTCTCACCAGTGTAGCCCCCTCTCGAGTGCAGCCCTAGCTCCGTCTTTTATCTTCCTCACAGCTTCAGTATTTTCTATTATTTTAAGAGTTTTATGCAACATATTTTTCAGTGGCAAATAACATCTAAGAACAAAAACAAGTAATGGTTGGGGATTGGCCTGCTGCTGCTATGCATTCAAATGCTAGATTCTGTCCTCCCATATCTGGCTGCCCCAAGAATTCCCACATCGCCTTTGTTGTGTAAACCTCACTCCCCAATTTAAAACTATAGGTTAAATAAAACTGACCAATTCCTGGGGAGAAGAGAAAGAGGCAGGGTCACAGGGACCAAGAGAAGGAGAAAGGAGAGGGAGAAGAGATCGCCATTAGACTCGGTGAGCCAGGAGCACATGCTCAAGTGAAACAGTCCACCGGGACAGACTGCAGGAGCGGAAGTAACCTGGAAAGACCCAAACACAAGGAATTGGGGAGCGCAGTTGGGGATGTAGCCAGTCTAGCGTTAGAGAATTATAGAGGGCTGACTTACCCAGTAATTGCACGAAAGCTGAATAAATCTGTCTCATTCATTTGAAATCTAGACAAGAATAGAAATATTCAATCAAATTGCAAGTTACAGCTTGAAGAGAGAAGATGGATTGTGGATAAAAGTTACTCAAATTGGCTGATCCAGGATTAGAGATAACGTGAAAATGTATGTAAGCTGACTTGTTCATGTTACATAAAAATTAAACATTAATACTCTCTTTGCTAAGGATGCCCTTAAAGTGTTTTCGGCTCTCACTAAATCTACCCTGTGAGCCAATTACTTTGAAAACTGTGCTTTTCAAAAAATACATTATCCCCACAGGTGACGAAGTCATCAATTTAATATATAATGGATCTTTTCCCCAGATTTTTTTTTAAAGCAAAGTCTTGCTCATGTAGCTCAGGCTAGCCTGGAATTTACTATGTAACCCAGGCTGACCTCAAACTCATAATCTTGCTGCCTCAGCTTCCTAAATGCCGGGGATTACAGGCACGTGCCAACAAACTCAGCCAAATTAGATACTTTTTAAAAAGAAACAAGTTCATTTGTTACAGTAAAGCAATATTTATATTTATGGCATTTGTTCAAAATCACATCAAAGCGTTTATTTAATATGGAAATATGACCATTACAGTGGTCACGAACAAATTGGTCAGTTTTCTTTTTCCTTGTCTTTTTTATTGAAGTTGTATCAATTGAAGTATTACGGCTTGATGGATTTAATAATAAAAATTATGCCTTTATTTTTGTTTTTCACATAATAATTTTTGTTATGTTTAACGAAAGTTCTGGTCCAGAGCTAACTGGAAATGATGTATTTCAACAGTTTAACCAGCGTGGTCACTGGTCTATCCCCTTTCCAACCACCAGGTGGTGCTGCAGGACCATCTCCCTGTTGCTTGCACGCTCCTTGAGAGGGCGTGCTGCGGTAGAGATGTCTCGAACCAGACACAGCTCGAACTTTCCAGAATCCTTGAATGAAGCTTTTGTGAGTGTACAACCCAAATCCAGCAAGAAACTCCCTGTACACACTATTAACACATGGCTCATGATACTTCCAGCTCCCTCAGCAGCCACTCATAGGGCATACCTACGTTTAAACATCTATTGGAGCATCAAAATAAAGAAAAAGCACAGAGTCCAAATTTTCCAGTCACAAATAGAGACTGCGGTTTGGGGGAGTCCAGCTGAAGAGAAACAACAAGTAGTTCCTCAGCCTGATACTTTCATAAATCATCAAGACCTTTTCAACAGATGCTTCCTCTAAAAAAGACGTCTGCACCAGACAGGGAAAAGAATGAAACTTGCCGATAGCCAAGTGTGACGTCACCTCCTCTAGTGTAACGTCACCTTCCAGCGGGCGCTTGGGACCAGGAGTCCCATTTCCTGCCTGTATATCTGCTCTGGCCACATTTCAGACTCAGACTTCCACCTTGTTTGCTCAGGTAATCTTGCAACCAGGCTTGTGGGTTGAACACGGTAGGAACACACTCTGCCAACTGTGACCTTAAAACAACGCTTTCTTCCTCAAGTGGCTTTTGTCAGAGTGTCTAATCACATTAAAGGGAAAAGAAACCAAGGCACTCCACAAAAATGCACTAAGTGGGGGACCTGTGTTGGCGAACACTTAAGGTGTCTGGAGGGAGCCCTCAGGGAAGACAAAGAGGCTCCGCCAACCCTTTGGCTACTCTCAAGTTGTATCCTCAGGAAAACGAGTCATAAAGGGAAGCCAGGCACAGCAGGGCAAATGTGAGACTCAGCACCTGGGTGGCCGAGCAGGGGGCTTATGATCGTGAAGTTACTCTGGGCTGCACAGAGAACCTATCTCAAAAGAAGAAAAAGTGAGAGTTCTTGCGAGTTTCTTCCTGCTGTGAACATCGGTGGGGCAAGGGATGGTGGTGGGGGTACTCTGGTCTCTGTCTCCTGGCTACCTCCCTCACGCCTTGGCCCCGGGAATGCTCAGCCCAAGAAACCCAGACTGGCTGGTGCCCCAAGTGGATTCCAACCTTTTTTATTTTCTTTTTATTTTTTTATTTCTCCAGTTCCTGGGAGCGGGGAGCGAATTGCAGTCCTTTCCTCCCTGTCCCGCCCTCTGTGCTCAGTCACCCTCATTTGAGGTCTCCACACCATGGTTCACAATTAACTTGGGGGGAAATATCTTGAGCAAAATACAACAGGAACAGAATCCCCACATTTCTGTTCTAAATTCATTTTTACCCATTCTTGTCTCAAACTGTGGATTCAACACCTCCACCATGCTCTGTGGGAAGAAAGAAAAGCCCTCCAGGTCCCTTGGCTCTGCTGGAGGCTGGAGAGTGCTGGGCCCCTGCATAGTAGTGCATAGAGTTCTAGCTTTTTCTTTCCTCTGTATATTGGGCTCAGAGATTACACTGCGTCTCTATGTGAATACAGACGTTAGCATTTACCAACATGTATCTGTCTACTTTCTTGTCTTTAATCAAAAGAAAAAAAGGGAGGGAGGGTTATCGATGGTGAGCAAGAGTGGGATTGAGGCGTGTGTGTGATGGGGGTGACAACATGGCTTCTCCTTTGTCGCGTCTAATTGTGATGTTTAACAGACAACCTTGCAGTTTAAGGTGACACTTAAAATAAAATTCTCTCCTGATGAAGGCTTGAGCCCTGCCATGCACTGGGAGAATCATCAGACCCTGTAGGGTGTTATTTGGAGTTGACATTCTCTGTTGTAACTTTATTTTTAATTTTTTTTCTTTTGGTTTTCACTGGACGGAAAAAGATGCTCATTTTAAATGTTAAAGTGTACGAGTTGCTTTGTTACAATAAAATCAATGTGTACACAAAGGACCTGATGCTTCTCTGTCAGAACAAATGCTCCACAGGCCTTCCAAGTTTGACCTGCATAATGACGTCATGTCCAAACTTTGTCTCCCTAATTTCGTATTTTTCTGTATGCACTTTGCAGGACGACCTCAGGGCTGTGTAGCTTGAGTAAAAAGGGATTTGAATCATGTCTTAACCTCTCTGTCACTGGGTGTGGACACAGCTTGCTGGGGACTTGTAACTTTGATTTTTATCTCAATTTGGTTTTTTTTTTTTTAAATGGGCCTTTATTTACCTGGATGTCACAGAAGCATCTGCTCCCAGTGTCACCGTCCTGTTGCTCTATGCCGTCTGTACGAAGGACAGCTGCTGGTGTGTCTTCACTGGCAGTGTGAACTGACCGAGAAGGTGGGCTGTCAGGGTGAGCAGCCGGGGAGACGGTATCTGTCACAGGTGTGTAGCAGAAGCGCTCGGACGCGACTCTGAACTGCGTCGACGAGGAGCTCCGCGCCATCGTGCGGGAGAACAGGTGTCGAAGAGTGACCAGATGCATGAGCTTTTTAATGCTGTAAAACAGAGCTAAAATGAAACGCCCCCTTCTCAGCGATGACTGGTGGACAGCCTGGTCAAATTCAAAGCTTTCTGATGTATAAAACTTTATAAATGGAACTACTCCATCAACAGGCAAAGTGTAACCAAAATCTGTCTAGATGGAGAGTAATTTCTACACAGGACTCTGTTTAGTAAATACATCACTGTATACGTCGGGAATCTGCTCCAATAAAGGAACATATAGGTTATGTTTTTGAACTGGGAAAAAAGAAGAAAAAGTTAGCCCAGGCAGGCACGCTGCTAGAGCAGTCACTGAGGGCTTACATCTTGATCTGCAAGTAGGAGGCAGAGAGATTGAGAATGGCCTGGGCTTTGAAACTCTCAAAGCCCATCTCTAGTAACACACCTCCTCCCACAAGGCCATGCCACCTAATCCTTCCCCAAACGCTCCCCCAACTGGAACCAAGTATTCAAACATACGAGCCCGAGGGGGCATTCTCATTCAACAGTACAGAAGGTTTTGGAAAAGTACTTTACCTCCAAACTGCTTAAGTGAAAACATCTAAGCGCACATGTGTGCATATATTTCTACAATTTACTTTCAAACAGCCAGACGAGATACTGTGGAATAATGAGTGGAGAATATGTTTCCTATAACCATTTATTCAAATTTCTCATAGGTTTGGAGTTTATGAAAGTAAAACCAAGCCCAAAGTAATTGAGGGGGGAAAAAAAAAGCAGCCCAAGTGGGTGGTAAACCGAAGAGTAAGGGTCGGGGTTTGGCTGTATTAATAAAGTGCTTGCCTGGCGTGCACAGGGCCCCAGGTTCAGTCCCCAGCAGCCATAGACTGAGTGTGACGTCTCAGCACATCTGTAAGTCCAACACCAGACTGAACTATGAGACTCCATCTCAAAAAGAAACAAAATAGTGGTGTCAATGTCACTTTTATCCTCTGTTCAAAGGATGAGATGAGAGCTGTGCCCAAGCTGTGTAAAGGCACAGTCTAACCTTCTAAGCTGTCTGATTCAATCCAGCTTCTCTTGGCTTCTGCCAAGAGTCATGTGAGCTAGCTGGAGGTGGATGTGTGGACAACCGCTGTTTCTGCAGCAGCGGAGAAACGGGAGGTGGCTCTAAGAAACCCGGCAAGAATCACTGGGTCAGATCCTAGCTCTTGATTCTAAGCAGTGAAAACTAGGGCAAGGGTTACTTCAATAAAGTCCGTTGCTAAATCATTTAACAGAGAGAATCCTGCCATCCTCCTGTGTCTGCTACACAAGAACATAAGCAAATATGGGCTTAAGAATTAGACAAGAGTTCAAATCCCAACCCTGCCACTTTTGCTATTTGGATCACATCAGTGATTCTCTGGAAACATCTTCCTATGCAAAATGTCTAGTTTTTTCATTTCTCATAGAATAATGAAAATTAGGTGGGAAAATAAATGCCCCACAGCTGCTACCATCTATGCTTCTCTACCCCAGTACTTAATAAATGGGGACACTTAGGCCACATCAGACACCCCACGGGGCGGTTTGTAGTACGGGATGGGTTATACAAACGCAGCAAACCGTCCAGTTGAACTTTTCAATACTTAAAGGAAGGAATCCCAAGCATTCTTAAATTGTGGCCCCCACACACCCCTAATTACTGTTACAGCTTTAAAAAGAAAAGGGGGAAAGCGGTGAACCAGGCAGGGTGATGCATGCTTTTAGCCCCAGCATCAGGAGGGGAGACAGCGGATTTCTGTTCATTCCATCTGGTCTACAGAGTGAGTTCCAGGCCAGTCTAGGGCTACAGAGTGTGACCCTGACCCCAGAAGTAAATACATTAAATGTAAGTCAGCAAGCCCAGTCCCGGATGCAGCTTAGATTCCTTTTTAATGTGTACACCACCAGCCTTTCTGGGGTGCTTTTCTGATGAAAGTAGCTTCTGTTTCAAGTACCACTGTGAAGGGCTCAAACATGCTGAAATTATCAAATGTTTCTAAGAGCCTCCTCTGCCTAATAACTAATGGCTAGAGAGTAAGCGAGAAGTCATTTCTCATATTCAAAGCTAGCAGGGTTCACAAGAATCTGGGGTATGAATGCCCAGATAACAAAAACCCTTTGTTGCTAACATCTCTGAAGAAAGTCTCAGGGCTTCTGAAATTATTCTTAGTGGGTTAGTGTTCAAACTTGAACCCCAGGGGACACTTTCAATCCCGAGGCATAAAAAAGCATGTTGATGGTCTAGGGTGGCACTTCGGAAGGTACACCAGGAAAACCCACAAGGAGAGGGACGTGAAAAGAGCTGATTCAATTTAAGTGTGCAATAAAAGAAGGCAGGTACGCTCTTGTTCCTCTCAGATGTCCACCCATGCCCTGCACTCCTCAGCCTACACGTGGGCCACCTAATTCACAACCTAGTTTTCCAACCATAGTCTTTTTTTTTCTTTATTAACTTGAGTATTTCTTATTTACATTTCTATTGTTATTCCCTTTCCCGGTTTCCGGGCCAACATCCCCCTAACCCCGCCCCCTTCCCTTCTATATGGGTGTTCCCCTTCCCATCCTCCCCCCATTACCACCCTCCCCCCAACAATCACGTTCACTGGGGGTTCAGGCTTAGCAGGACCAAGGGCTTCCCCTTCCACTGGTGCTTTTTTTTTTTTTTAAGATTTATTCATTTATTATATATAAGTACACTGTAGCTGTCTTCAGATACACCAGAAGAGGCATCGGATCTCTTTACAGATGGTTGCGAGCCACCATGTGATTGCTGGGAATTGAACTCAGGACCTCTGGAAGAACAGTCGGTGCTCTTAACCACTGAGCCATCTCTCCAACCCCCACTGGTGCTCTTACTAGGTTATTCATTGCTACCTATGAGGTCAGAGTCCAGGGTCAGTCCATGTATAGTCTTTAGGTAGTGGCTTAGTCCCTGGAAGCTCTGGTTGCTTGGCATTGTTGTACATATGGGGTCTTGAGCCCCTTCAAGCTCTTCCAGTCCTTTCTCTGATTTCTTCAACGGGGGTCCTATTCTCAGTTCAGTGGTTTGCTGCTGGCATTCGCCTATGTATTTGCTGTATTCTGGCTGTGTCTCTCAGGTTCCTGCACTTCTTTGCTTCATCCATCTTGTCTAATTGGGTGGCTGTATATGTATGGGCCACATGTGGGGCAGGCTCTGAATGGGTGTTCCTTCTGCCTCTGTTTTAAACTTTGCCTCCCTATTCCCTGCCAAGGGTATTCTTGTTCCCCATTTAAAGAAGGAGTGAAGCATTCGCAATTTGATTATCTGTCCTGAGTTTCATGTGTTCTGTGCATCTAGGGTAATTCAAGCATTTGGGCTAATAGCCACTTATCAATGAGTGCATACCATGTGTGTTTTTCTGTGATTGGGTTACCTCACTCAGGATGATATTTTCCAGTTCCATCCATTTGCCTATGAATTTCATAAAGTCATTTTTTTGATAGCTGAGTAATATTCCATTGTGTAGATGTACACATTTTCTGTATCCATTCCTCTGTTGAAGGGCATCTGGGTTCTTTCAGCTTCTGGCTATTATAAATAAGGCTGCTATGAACATAGTGGAGCATGTGTCTTTTTGTTGTATGCTGGGGCATCTTTTGGGTATATGCCCAAGAGAGGTAGAGCTGAGTCCTCAGGTACTTCAATGTCCGATTTTCTGAGGAACCTCCAGACTGATTTCCAGAATGGTTGTACCAGTCTGCAATCCCACCAACAATGGAGGAGTGTTCCTCTTTCTCCACATCCTCACCAGCATTTGCTGTCACCTGAGTTTTTGATCTTAGCCATTCTCACTACTGTGAGGTGAAATCTCAGGGCTGTTTTGATTTGCATTTCCCTGATGACTAAAGATGTTGAACACTTCTTTAGGTGTTTCTCAGCCATTCGGCATTCCTCAGCTGTGAATTGTCTGTTTAGCTCTGAACCCCATTTTTTAATAGGGTTATTTGTCTCCCTGCAGTCTAACTTCTTGAGTTCTTTGTATATTTTGGATATAAGGCCTCTATCTGTTGTAGGATTGGTAAAGATCTTTTCCCAATCTGTTGGTTGCCGTTTTGTTCTAACCACCATGTCCTTTTGCCTTACAGAAGCTTTGCAGTTTTATGAGATCCCATTTGTTTCGATTCTTGATCTTAGAGCATAAGCCATTGGTGTTTTGTTCAGGAAATTTTTTCCAGTGCCCATGTGTTCCAGATGCTTCCCTAGTTTTTTCTTCTATTAGTTTGAGTGTGTCTGGTTTGATGTGGAGATCCTTGATCCACTTGGACTTAAGCTTTGTACAGGGTGATAAGCATGGATCGATCTGCATTCTTCTACGTTGACCTCCAGTTGAACCAGCACCATTTGCTGAAAAAGCTATTTTTTCTATTGGATGCCAACCATAGTCTTTCTCCCTCATTTGAACAGCCTCTACCTTTCCCCACGTCATCAACTCCAGTGATCCTCACTTTCGGAATCTCAGGAACGACAGTTGTGAAAGTCAAGAAAAGAAGAACTCCCAGAATAAATCAAAAGGCATAATTAAATGATTCCCCAATCCTAGATTGGGAGCTTTCGATAGAAGAGGAAAATGGACGTTTTGAACGGGTGTCTGAGTAAAGGAGTATTTAAGTGTTCTCTTATCATTCTTATACCAATGTGCATTTTTGGAAAATAAAGCTGTTGTGTTTTGAATGTGAAATTTTTCCCATAGGCTCACGTGTTTGAACACTTGGTCCCCAGTTGGTGGCGCTCTTTGGGGAGGTTATGCAACCTTTAGGAGGTAGCATCTTGCTGGAGTAATTGTGTCACTGGGGGAGGGCTTTCTGGTTTGTTTCTCATGTTTAATGTACTTATTATTTCATATCTGCATATAGCATTTATCACAGCCATCTCATCCCCAACTCCTCCCAAATCTACCCCCATTCCTAACTTCATGACTTCATTTATTTTATAACCCACCTAATCCAGTTTGTGCCGACCTGATTACTTAGGGAAGTCAAGCTACCCATGGGAGCACGGTCGACTTATCAAGGGTTATATCCTTAAAGAAAACCAACTCTCCCTCTCAGAAGCCATTAACTGTTCCTCAGCTACTGGATGAAGGCTGATGAGCCCCTCCCTCCCTGCTCTGCTGGGATGCTGCCTGGCTTGATCTTGTGGAGGCAACCACAGCTGAGTTCCCGAGTGCAGTGGTCCTGTCCAGAACACGAGACAGTTTCACAAAGACTGTCCCTAGCAATTAGGTCTTCTCCTAACCTCTAGCGCTTACGATCTTTCTGCCTCCTCTTCCAAAGATGATCCCTGAGCCTTGGTAGGAGGGGGTGTCATATGGATGTCTCATTTATGGCTAAGCGCTCCACAGACACTGTATTGATCAGTTATGAGTTTCTGCATAACCAGTGTCTACAGCACAAAGAAACTATGATGAGAACAGAGCTGCTCTAACTTACAGATATGGAAAAGCAAACTTAGAGGGTACTTTGCTGTGTGATCCTTTAGCAAAATAGCAGTAGTACATCCACTGTGGTACTCAGCACTAGGGACTAGGGACTTCTTAGCCATTGGTTCTTGGCCAGATTTACGTGATCAGGTACATTTCCACTTAGGCACTTAACTCCGATCAGAAAGTGTGATTACCACTGTAACATGTCACTACTGTACCCACGGCCATTATCTTGGCACACTGGTCACTATTGTAGCTCCCAGAATTCAGTTCAAGTAAAACTGTCGACTTCCCCACAACTGCCTACATTGCACCTTCTGGTACTATGAAAGCTGGCCAGTGATTTCCCCACATCCTGCTACCAATATGACGTCTTCAGCAAATGAAGTTCTGATGGGTAAACAAGAGCAACAGTCTTTGTCTTCTTTTTTGGGTGGGAGGGTCTCTGGGACACCCCTGACCAGTAACTGAGAGGCATCCCATATTTGGCACTGGACTTTTTGTCAACTTACATAGGGGAGCTCCAGTTAAACTCTTGTATATATAGATGTATTTGTACATTTAGGAAGCAATATTTCCAAATGGCTTTCTCAAACATCCTTAGCGTTCTCTCTCCCTGGAATCCCTCAACTGCCCTACATCTCCCCACTTCAGTGCTCTTCCCCATTTAGTCGGCCCAATTGCTGTTCTTGCCCTGCTTCTTGACCTTAGACGACTGTGAACCAGCCAGAACACTGCCATTGCCTTCCCTTGTCTTTGATGGACACTGAACTCAATAATAATAAAAAGAAAACCTTTCTCCCTTAAGTTGTTTCTGTCATGGTATTTTATCACAGCAAAAGGAAACAAAACTAGGCTGAGAGCTAAATCCATCTTCAACAGAACAGTTAAAACTAGAACTTCCTAGCACTTTCCAGGACACACTAAGGTCACACACATACACAATTTCAGATGCATGATGGCTTTGATGGTAGTACTCGGTCCAGTTTTTCTGAAACAAGAAAGATTATTGTATCCACCTAATTCAGAGGTAAGTGCATGGTCAGACTCAAAGAAAGGGGGCGGTGTTTGTCATTATCTAATTACAGTAATCATCCAGGAGACCTGGGCCCAGGGGAGAGCGCAACCCAGTAAGGAAAAGGTCTCTCCCCTTTTCCCCTGCAGTAAATTTCTCCCTCTCCAGTGGGCTTGGGAACCCCAGCCAACAAGCAGCATCTGCACATGTGCTGTGGAAGAGAGGACCCTATTAGAGCTGCTTCCATGCCCCTGTACGGAGGACACAGAACACCATACAACCAACGGAGGAGAGTCACCAGAAATGGGTATTTAACCAAGTAAAAACCTAGCTCTCCTTGTCAGGGGTCTTCCAGCTCTGGGACCCCTCTGTCTAAAACGTCTGCACTGCTTGCCAATAAACTTTGCTCTCAATTCTGTTAGAAGATAACTGAACCCTAGCCTGCCTGCAACAAACTCTAAGAAGCCAGATGACTTAAGCATTAAAACATAGGAACAAGAGGGGCAGGTCACTATTAGTCCAAGACCAAAATGAGTATAAGAAAAATTCTAGAGAATATGGACTCTGAAACCTTATGTTAGGCAGGAGGGCAAAGACCTATGTCTTAAATGGACATCAGTAGACCATTATGTAGTAAATAACCACATGCAATTTATTGCATGTGCATAAAATCCCTTTTATTCTATTAACTTCTCTGATCCACTCTAGAAAAATCTCACTTTTGTTTTCCCTTCTGACTGGACATTTAAGTTCATGTTTTATTAAATGCTCAGGTTGAAAGTTGCATAAATGTCCTAAGTTACTCTCCATGTGTCTATCCCTACTGAAGTTCATAAACAGAAATGCAAATAAGCTCTCCATGTAACTGCATAATTCAACTTGATGAAGATGAAATGGATTTTATAAATGAAAATACAAGTTCACTGTGGTGGTTCCGATGAGAATGGTTCCCATAGGCTCATGAATTTGAATGCTTAAGTCATCTGGCAGTGGCACTACTTGAGAAGGACTATGTGTGTCCTTGATAAGAGTAGGTGTGGCCTTGTTGGATGAAGTGTGTCACGAGGGGTAGGCTTTGAGGTTTCAAAGGCCCAAGCCAGGCCCAGTCTCTTCTCCTGCTTCCTGCAAATCTGGATATAGAACCCTCAGCTACTTCTCCAGCACCATGTCTGCCTGTGTGCTACCAAGGTCCCTGCCATGAAGACAATGGACTATCTTTCTCAAACTGTAAACAAGCCTCATTAAATGCTTTCTTTAATAAAGGTTAACTTGGTCACGGTGTTTCTTCACAGCAATAGAACAATGACTAAGACCGAAGCATCAAACTGCAAAGCATTTTCAAGATGAAAAACTTGATGCTATGTACTCCTTGGCATTTGCATCTTTTCCCACACCAAGTCCCCGAAGCCTTCAGACTTAACACTCTAAAGCTAGTACAGATTCTAGAACATCCACAGAGAAACATTATTTACAACAGACAAAAGTACTCCATCTTCAGGTGTATGAAAATGGGATAACACAAAGGGTCTATTTCTTGTTTTTATTTCAACATTTAAAATATTCACAAGTGGAATAATAGGTTCATTGACACCCCCATGGAAGATGTACCAAACAAAGCATACAGGCATTCCACAATTACAGAATTACACACGTTTCACTATATGCATGTTTACATTATAGTTTATCTGGAAAAAAAATGCCTTAAGGAAAAAAAAGAGATCTTTAGTGTTTCACTACATTAATTTCCATAAAATGTGAACTGCAGAGAAATCCAAAAAAGATACCTATATATAACTCAACAGTTAAGACTTTCAAGCTTTGTAGCAAGCTCTGTGCTAACATTCCTGTCCGGAACACTTACATAAACGTTCAATCCCCTCCTCCCTTTGTAGCCAGGTCAGGACACATTTTCCTCCTTGGTTTTCCCTAAGTTGCTGATTCTAAGATACTACGCAGAATAGACTGGTTATCACCAGCATCTTGACTAGGTAAATGAGGTAGTATTTCCCAAGATTTTAGGCATTTGTGATGCAAAACAAAAGAAAATGCAAGTTTTTCTTTTCCAGTGATTGTGGAAATTGGCTAAAGGCTTTTACTCTAAGAGGAAAACCCATTTGGAGGCCTTGCTATGGGGCGTATTAAAGGGCAAACCTGAGAGCAGATCTAATCATTTTAGCATTACAAAATAAGATACTTATGCCTCAAAATGTCAAGCCTTCTTCCTGGGAGAAAACTTACTATGATAGTGTTATCCATTCAACCAAACCTAGAACCACCTGAAGATAGGCCTCTAGGCATGTGTGGAGAACTCTTGCCTACTGCGGACAGGAGCAGCTCACAGGCTAAGTCAGGTTAAATGAAAAGGAGAGGGAACTGAGCATGCAACCACTGTTCTCGGCTTCCTGGCCATGGAGCCGTGTCCGGATGTCTGGAGTCCTGTAGTTGTTTTTGACTCCATGCAACAATGGACTGTAACCTGGAACTGCGATTCAGAATAAACCCCTTCTCCCTTAAGCTGCTTTCATCAGGGCACTTCATCACAGCAACAGAAAAGAAACTAAGGAGAAAGGCATCTGACCGCAAAATAGAAGGACTCTAGCCTTTCTTTTCGTCTGAAAAGCCCCTTTTAACCTAATTCTCCTTTTCAACACACACAAAGAAAAAGATTAGTAACTCTGGTGTAACATTAGTGAATGAATTGAGCTATCAGTCTAACAAATTATGCCAGAGAAAGCTTTCCAGGTGGAGGTTTTACTATGCTAAGCAGCTCATCGATGCCTAGGTAACAGACGACAGGTCTCTGCGGATCTCCATGAAGCGGACAGCTGAAATGCACATACGCCCTCTGAATTCACGGCCTAGAAAATTTGTCTATTATTCCCTCCTCATCGATACCAAAACCAAAGTTCTATGTTCTAACTATCCTTTCTTTAAATGGTAAATAATTAATCAATGAAATACAACAAATTATAAGGGTAGCATCCCTCAGGAATGAGCTATGGTATATATATATATATCTTAAAACACTTTGGTTCTCTTTTTTTTTTTAATATGTCAATTTGGAGTAACACACTAAAAAGTTACCTAAAGAATGTCCTGTAAGGAGGATAAGTTAACCACATGAGGCCTGACAGATTGTTTTTTAAATTAAATCCTAGACAATTCCATAAAATGCTTAAGACGATGGGAATTAAACTGATTAATAAGATAGGGCAATTCTGATATGGCAGCCCTTAGTGGCAGCATTTTTCACATGTATAAACCATCCTTGTTAGTTATTATTCTACCTAGACCCATCTTACTGTTATCGCCAACATACCATGTGCATTTAGTTTCAAGAAAGTTCCTTTCACATCACAGGCTAACTCCCTTCAGTGTGATTTTCCTTTGCAAACACTTTCCCTCAGAACACTATGCCCTTCCTTTTCATTGGAGCAATAGCCCTAACACACGTGCCTGTCTGTTTAATCATCCTGGTTAAAATGAAAACTCATGAAAATGTCTATCAAATTTAGTTAACGTCAAATCTGGAAATCTCTTGTCCAGACTGTAAAACAGCCGACTCTATAAAAACTAGCCATGTAACCTACCATGACAGTAAAGCTCAGTGACATGTCTGACTACATATAATCCACACTCATTATTAGAATAGGAGGCCAGTAAGTGTCACGATTTTTACAAGTCTAATCTAGTTTAATATCTGATTTTATAACCACCATCTCAGCACAAAGGTTTACCGAGAGACAGTTCATAAGACATCAGTCACTATGTTCTGTAGACTAAGTAACATCTCCACGGCGCACTATGAATAATGACACACACTTGCTTGGAGTTCCCATTTAAGCCATGTTACTAAACAGATATCTGCTAATAATTAACACAGTAGACTTTGGAGGCAACAACATGGATAGCTTGACTTTCCAAATCAGTATAATATATCTGAGTAGAGAGTGATGGAAAAGTGAACACTAAGAAAACTGAAGAAAAAAAGGATTGTGGTGGAGAGAAGTCCTGGAGAGGAAAATTCAACAAATCAGGTTGGAAAGACACGGAGTATACATTTCACAAAGCAATCTAAGAGCTCAATGTAATACATCCTTCTGAATGTAAGCTGACTCAACAATGTGCCTACAAAGGTTGTTTTTCTGGCCTTAAACAGTAACTAGTTTATTTTTTTTATCAAAAAAGGCTACCACAGTTAAGATTGTAATGATCTGACTTTATTTTACACTAGGTAGGGGGCACAAAGCAACCCTCTTTAATAAAGTTGACAATTAGCTTCTCTTAGAACATTTTAATAATGCACATTTAAAAAAAAAGTATTTGTCTTTCAAATTGTCCTGCAATCCAAAATATACAACAGCTTGGAAAACAACATTTAGAAAAACGTAAAGCCAATGTGAAAAGATTTGAGTAAAACAGCTATGACAGTACAGGCTTGCTATGGCTCAGGCTTTACAGCTTTCTTACTGCATCATCTATGTCAGAGATCTGTTCCTTCAGCTGGCTCCATTGTTCCATGTTTAAAGAAATACCTAAACAAGGTTTAAGAAATACAAGGTGAAAATCAAGTCTTTTGGGGGATTTTGTTATGCCCAAATTTTTTATCAAAACTGTCATTTGCTTATGTGGATTTTTTAGCATTGAAGACACAACCCAGACCTCATGCATGCCACATACGCGCTCTATTACAGAGCTACTTCAGTTCCCAAACTGCCCTTTTGAATGGCACAACACTAGAATGTTGAAGTTTTGTGAGAGATCTATATTGATATTAAAATCTTACATTTGTTAGGCACAGGTTCAATTTTTATATCCAGTTTAACTTCCAACACAATGCCTATTTTGACCAATAAGAACTGATAATAATCTGAAGATATTTCACAAATATGTACATTCTAAAATGACCTAAATTTGGCATAAGATGTTGACAGTTTTACATCCCGTCTCTTCCAACATTTGTTCCATATTTCCACCAAATTTCAAGGTGTTCAGCTCTATGCTAAGTTATTCTGTAAGCGTCCATTTTGGGGAACTCCTTAGAGTGGCTCAAAAGGGACATGGGAGAATGCAGAATTCAGATACAGGCACGAGTGCACTCTGGAATCATGCTCTCAAGAGCAATGCTCAGCTTCATCACTAGCTGCATTTTCTAGATTCAGTTTCTTAATTAGTAAATGAGATTTACACATCAAAGAATGGTTGATATATTAAATCAGGTAATATGAAACCTTAGCCTAACATCCAACACAAGCAAACAATGTATTTTTTAGAAAACTGCTCAGAGGCCATGAAACTGCAAAGGAGAACACAATAGGCAGCAGTAGGAAGCCTTTGAGGCTAACTGAATTCCTTCAGGAAACATTTGCAAGAATAAAATCTAGGCTTAGCCACTGTGGAAAATCCTGAATGAAAACCCAGAAAGAAATAATCAGTAAGCATAAAAAGGAAGTTTCTAAAACAAACTTGAGAACTGCATGAAAGAAGTAAAACCTTTAAAAACAGACAAAATAGTATTAGAAGGAAGCATTTTTTTCCTTTTATTAAAAATCTGTCACATTTACTCACTGAATGGGTGCACACATGCGTGCTTGTATCCTATCATCACCCCCCACTCCCCCGCCACAGTATTTACAACAGTGTAGGCAGTACCCACTCTCTCCTTCCACCTCATGTGTCCTGGGGGTCATAAGGGGCTTGGCACCAAGTGCCTTCTCCTGCTGAGGCACCATACCTTACTGGCCCAAGAAAGCATTTTCATCAACTGAATAATCCTAGAGCATAGAACTATATACATTTAAGTAGTGGTTACTCTTTTTTCAAAGTGCATTAGCATAATCGCCATGGCATTTTCCTTCATGTATATAATGTACTCCTCCCTCCACTCCTCCCTAATGCCCCGTTTCCCACTCCTGTTCACCACCTGCCTCTTCCAGCCAGTCCCCTTCTACTGTGTGCATGCCTCTGTCTACGGGTCTCACTGGTGTTGCTCCCAGAAGCACAAGTGACAAGTTATTAACAGTTCACCTTGACCGTCAGCTTGATAGATTTAGAATCATCATAAACATACCTCTGAGTGTTGAAGAGGGTGTCTGCAAACAGGTTAAACTGATGAGGGAAGACCCATCCTGAATGTGAGTGGCCCCACCTAAAGCCTAAGTGACACCAAGCCAAGTCCCAGCACACTCACCTCTCCACGTCCTGACTGGGCCCCATGTGAGCAGCTGCCTTCCACCTTCAGACTGGGTTAGAATAAACCCTTCCTCCCTTAAGTTGCTTTTGTGTCATATCTTGTCACAAAAAAACTAAATACAAGTTGGCACAAATGCTTTCTAGCTACTTGGTAACAAAATAAACTGTTTGTCCTTGCTAAGAGACCTGGAACTGGGCGAAGCACCAATACTAAGAGGACAGAGACCTTTAAGGATTAAAGAACATCCTGCTGGATCTGAGTCCAAAGCAAACACTAAACCAGGAGTTTTCTGTTTCTCATTTTACAGTTTCCCAAGTAGTGCCCAACCTGCCTCAGAACTGATAAAAATGAAGTTAAAATTAGTGATCAATTCAACGTGACATCAGGATGTTTTCCTAGGTTTCATTACAAATTGATTATAAAAGGATCAACCAAGTAAGGCCAATCCTTAACCTGTACACCCTGTAACAGTTTAAGGTAAGTATTCAATCAACATTAACATCAAACTGAAGAAATAAAACCTCACCTTTTCTCCCTGGTTTCATTTCACCTTCTGAGTCCATCCAATATTCTCGAATATCAATTAGAATTTTTCCTTTAAAATCCCGAACACTGACATATCTCATCTTTCCAATCTAGCAAAGAGGGAGAAAGAAAATGCATAGAGAGAGGTTTTGAATTTATATTCATGACTTACACTTATAATCCTGGAATAAGTATTCAACTGTAACAGGGTGCTGTGTGTGCATGCATGTATGTCCACATATGATGTCGAGAGAATGACTTCAGCTGAGATTCTCTAGCATTCTCTACCTGCCCTTGAGATCTCGCTCACTAAACTAGAGGCTCACTGTTAAGTTAGCAGGCACAGAGTACTCAGAATCTGCCATTTCTGCCCCTCAGTGCTGGGATTATAGCCATCTGCAGCCAAATCCAACTACCTAAGGTGGGTGCTGAGCATTAAAGCTCAGGTCCTCATGTTTGTACAAGCAATTTCTGCTTATTGAGCTATCTTTCTTTTTTTAGCTTCTCTTTAAAATGTATGAATATTAATAAAAATAACACAGTAAATAGAATGGATGTCCTTTGACAAAAATCGAAACATAACATGTTCCAATAATCTCACTTTGGGGATAAGATATATATTTAACAGACCGGGTATTCTGAGAAATGCATATTCAGAAGACTCTGTGTGAGCATCAGAATGTACTTTAGTAAGACAATTTATACCAATCCTATAGATTGTATATGAATGTGTTTAAGTGACTTGGAGGCAGCACATTGCAGCATATCCAAAACAATTGGCAGTAGGGTCTCCCACCCCCCCAAAAAATCATACATGTCCTAATTGCACTATTCATAATAGCTAAGAAGTAGAAGCAACCCACAAATCTATCCTTAGATGAGGACACAAATACTGTAGCTATTCAGCCTTCATATAGGCAATCCTGTCTATGCTATAGCATGGTGCTAAGGGAAATAAGCCACTCATAGAATAACAGCAGTACTATCTGATTCAACCTAAATTAGATGCCTACAGCCTAACACAGTAAACTCAAAGACATCAAAAATTAACCCCCTTGGAGATAGGCAGCTGTGTTCAAGGTCAGCTTGGTTCACTCACAAGTCCCAGGCACCCAGGTTATGGGGGTGAACAGGAACAGCCACCATCTTATGAGCTTGAATGCTTAGCCCACAGAACTGGAGCTATTGGGAAGTGTGGCCTTGTTAGAGTTGGTATGACCTTATTGGAGGAAGTGTGTACTGTTGTTGTTAACTGTTATTTTAAAAAAAAAATCACAATTATTTGATTTTACCAATGAAGTCTTGGGAGCCAGATGCTAGGGTGAAAAACAGCTAGCTCAGAGAGGCAGAGAAAGCAACCAGTTGTCCTTCCTCCTCAGCCAAAGCCCAACCAGAAATGCCCTCTTCTTTCACACCATTTCAAACAAACTCCTTCAAATTCAATGTCCCTCCCTTCTACTTCCTTTGCATCTACCTGTCCTCCTAACTCCCTCTTACTCTCTATGGTTTTTTAATGATCCTATGGTCACTTCCTGTCAACTGGTTGTTTGCTCTGCCCCCTTGAACTATGGTTGACTTTAATCCTGTTTACAATATTCAAGTAGAAAGTGCTTTGATTAAAGGTATGTGCTAAGGCTGAGCCACACAACTAAAAAGCAGGTTTTCCAGTAAATAACACAACCTCGGGGATCACAGTGTGATCACATATCCTGCAGCACTGCACATACTTGTGGGGGTGGGGGTTGGACTTTGAAGTCTCATACTCAAGCTACACCCAGTGTCGATCACAGTAGCTTTTGCTGCCTTCAGATTAAGATACAGAGCTCTCGACTACTCCTCCAGCACCATGTCTTTCCTGCATACCACCATGTTGATAATGGACTAAACCTCTGAAACTGTAAGCCAGTCCCAATTAAAAGTATTCCTTTATATAGAGAGTGGCCATGATCATAGAGTCTTTTTCACAGCAATAAAAACCGTAACTAAGAGACGGGCCTACATACTGAGACCCTGTCTTTTAAAAAAAAAAAAAAAAAAAAGTATTTATACTGGTGACTTAACACAAGCTATGTGTTTTTTTAGTTTCTCCACTTCCTATTTTCAGTAAATATAAGGACAGTATGGTACTAAAGCAGCCAGACTTAGGTCAAGAGTTTAAGAATGCAGCCCAAAAATAAGACATACATTTAATAAACTGACCAAGTTATCTGGGAAGGAGCCAAAGTATTCAAAGAAAAGCCGGTTGTCATGATTTGAATGAAATTGGCCTCCTTAGGCTCTTAAGGAGTGGCATCATTTTAAAGGATTAGGGAACACAGCCTTGAAAGAGGAGGTGCAGCCTTGTTGGAGGAAGTGTGTCACTGGAGTGAACTCTTGAGGTTTCTGAAGCTCAAGCCAGGCCCAGTGTCTCTCTGTCCCAGCTGCCCATGGATCCAAATGTATAATTCAGCTACTCTCCAGTAAGACATCTTCCTACCTGCCGCCATGCTTCTTGCCAAGGTAACAAGGGACTAAACCTCTAAACTGTAAGGCAGCTCCGATTCAATGCTTTTCTAAGAGCTGCTGCTGTCATGGTGTCTCTGCACAGCAATAGAACACTGGCTGAGACAAGTCTTCCTAACAGGCAGAATTGGAGGCGTAAGCTACAGGTGGATCTCTGTGAGTCTATGACTGGCTCTGCTCTATAGACTAGAGCTAGCTAGCTCTAGGGCAGCCAGGGCTACACAAAGAAACCTTGTCTCAAGAAACCAAACAAAAAAAAAGAACCAAGGAACCAAGGCTCTTTTTTCACAGTGAGAAAATCATCCCCTAAAAATAAACCCCATTTCTCAAAAGTCTCTAGCAAAACAGAACCTTTAAAAGCCATGGCAGTACATGTCTACAACCTTTGTATTTGAGGAGAGGCAGAGGACTGCTAAAAACTCAAATCTAGCCTGTTCTATTTAGTGACTGCCAAGTCAGCCAGAGCTATAACAGACCCTCACCTCAGACCCCGCCCCCCACCAGGTCAAAGGAGCCATTGTTCTATAAGTAAAGAGGAGAGCACAGCATTAGCACCAGTGATGAAAGGATAGCTGAGACACAGTTATGGAACTGGACATTCCAAAGCACTAGGAAATACTCTATACAGTTTTACATGTGTCCTGCCTCAGTTTCTTGTTGTACTTAAAAGTCAAATGGCTCTGGAAGGTCTTCACCAAATAGACTTCTGAATCTCAGCAAGAATTCCCAGGCTTCAACCACAAAGGCTCTATAATTCATATACAACCCAAGCTCCTTCCAACTTCAAGATATTAACTCAATTTCCTGCTCTTGAAAATGCTTTCTTTGTCCACACACTTTGCACAGCTGGCTTAACCTTCACATCTTAAGACTTAGATGCCACTTCTTTTAATGAGATTCTCACGCCTACTCTATCTGCCCACTACTTCTCAGGACTTACTGTAATTTTTACTATGTGTGTAATCACAGTCCCCTTAAATTCCACAAGGTTACAGATCACATTCCATGTGGAATACTGGAAACTGGCAAAGCCTGAATGAAATACAGAGCACCGTAAGTATCCAATTTATTACGCATTTGAATCAGTAATATCATTCTTTTAAATTCCTCATCTCATACCTTCATCTATATATTCTCTATCAAACTAACCTTTGCCCTGAAATTATACGAAGTCAAAGAATTGAAACCTATAATAGTTAATCTATATTTTGTCTCTTTCTTTCCCCTCCACTATTTTGAGTTTTCTTTCTCCATTTTATCAATTTAATCCTTTCTTCTTTCATCATCCATTTGCAAATCTCTCATAACCTGCTATCACCTCCTCTCTTTGTTTTCTGTGTTCTTCAGTGGTTGGCTATTTAGTCAAGCATATGTAAAAGCCAACAAAAGCAATTCCCAGCCAAGACCCCCAGGTGCTACAGGAGACTGTCCTCAGTGGCCACATTCACTATCAGGTCTACCTCACTCAAGGCTGGTCCTTCTTCATCACCATCTTTGTAAGCATCACTATCTCTTCCTTATCAATATAAATAAAGTCTGTAATTGCCTCCACAATCTCACAGCATCATTTACTCACAATGCTCACCTCACAGAACAGGGTTTGCAGTGAAGCATATACTGAGTTGCTAAAAACACATAATAAAGTCAAGATGCCAAGCAGCCCTCCCTGGGTTTACATCTCACTCTATCTATCCTACCCGCTCCCCTTTCCTTAAGCTCAGACTCCAGGCCTAAACATGCTACTCCAGCACTATACACCTACACTATGTCCCCAGCCTTCTGTTTCTTATGAAACCTAAGTTAGGCCATCAAATTTACACTTTCCAGTCAAATACTCAACCTTACTCACTCAAATATGCTTCCCAAATATACAGTTCTAAATCTTTCTCTTTTTTCTTTTCTTTCTTTTGGGGGGGTGCTTTCTGAAACCTTTAGATTTGTATCATTTAAATATAGTAAAACTAGACTTCTAGATTTTACCAATAGCCCAGAAATGAACAAATTACCTTCACTTCCTACTCAATTGTTAATAAACACAGGTCAAGAGGATTACAACACAGACTGTGGTGTGCTATCAGATCAAGGGTCTATCCCACTGGACTAACTGCAATCTGACTTTACCTGGAACATGTTATCATCTCTGCTGCTGCTACTCTGCTTGGAGGATGCCAGCGCTCTAGAACTCTCACCAGGCTTTTGCTTCTTCACAGGTTTCTCTGGAACAACTTGCTTTTTCCTCTTTAACTTAAAAAAAAAAAGGTAAAGGTAAGAATACACACATGGGAACTTCAAAGCACTTCATTAAAGAGGTAGTCAAATTTTGACTTATTAAAAAAATGTGCATTAAAAAATGTTAATATGAATCTAGTCTTCACATAACTAATGATGTGTTTTTACACTCTATTCTCAATATCCTCAAAGATATCTCAGATATTAAAACAGTCAGCTTATGGACTAGAACCCACACAGCACTCTCTGTAAGAAGGAGAAGCAGCCTGTACCCTCTGTATACATAAACTGTGGAAATCCCAAGTCTACCCAAAGCTTTCCTCTTACTCTCTTACTTTTTAAAGAGACAAAGCATACTGGTAACCCTGTAGCCTGACTAAGGTTGGGACAGCAAAGCTGAAGATCACACAAAAAACAAACATAACCAATGTATTCAGACTAAAACACGAATACTTACTAATTCCTTGTCTATTCTAAAAGGAATCTGGACTGTTTCCAAGAATGTATGCTTCCAGCCTGGACTATATAGCAAGCCCGAGGCCAGTCAGGGCTACATAATGAAACTCTATCTCAAGGGGAAGTGTATGCCCAGGTAAAGGAAGCTGATATCTTATGCCAGGCACTGAAAATCAACAACTCAAAAACCTCAGCAGCACTAAGAATACTGAAGATAGACAGTGATAAGACTAGCACTCAACCTCATAATATTTTAGAAGCAGCACTAGTATAAAAGAATTTTATATAGCCTCATTCTCAAACTGAGCTAAAAAATAAAAATTAAAAAACAAAACAAAACCCACATTAAGTTCCCAACCCCAACAGTAGAGGGCAGGCATGCTCCTCCTTAGTGGACAAGTAAAAACTAGTTTAATATTACTAAACCTACTAATTAAATTTGTTAAGGCTAGGATAAGAACACACTATGAAAGCTGTGGATGTTATTTAATGTAAATGTTTACAGGATTAATAGTACTATGGGAGACAAGCTATAAAATCAGCTCAGGAAGAAGGCAATCCTCTAGACTGGTGCATGCCCCGTAAATAACCTCAGTATCAGTTACATACACACACTTTGAGGTTATACTGACACAAGTTCTAAAGACTTCAAGTACAGCTATGTATGATGTTTGAAGCCTTATTTGAAAATTATGATACTATAGCCTATCTTTACATTTGTAGGCTACAACTTTCCTAAATTTTCCTAGAGAGCTCCCTTTTCTTAGTACAGAAAAAAAAAAAAAAAAAAAAAAAAAAAAAAAAACAACTTTAAAAGATTTTTTAAAAAAAAAGAGGGGGTTGTTGCTTTAAATAAATAAATAAAACAGAGTCCCCAGTATCCCAGGTGACCTTGAACTTCTGACCCTCCTGCTTCCATCTCCACTGCGGGGTGATCAAACCTGGGACTTCCTGAGTGTGAGGCTAGCACTCTACCAACTGACCTGGGAAACTGGCTTGCCTGCTGCTTTTACACATCTGTAAACTACAGGTGTACTAACTTCATATTCTCAACAAAGCAAGTCAACGAAGAGGGAGAATACAATTTGTTCCATTTCTAGGATATGAATGTTTATTCAGATATAAATTTCTATTAAGAGACAGCTGTGTGGAAGGAAGTCTTGACCACAAGATGAACTGCTCCGTCACACTTCACTGCAGTGATCAGCTGAGTGGAATGAGGTTGACAAAACAGCGATCACCTAACACAGAAAAAGCTGACAAAATAGCTAATTTTGTGTTTGTTGTGCTGGATGACTTTATTTACTAAAAGCAAATAACTGTTAAAGTTAAAATGTACCAAAACTAAAATTCAGTAATTTGGGTAAAGGGAAGCAGTGACTGAGAAACCTGTCAACGTTAATGTTTTCATTCAAAACTTCATGCAGCTCAATAGTGACTTACTAACTATAGATTAGGGGAAATTTTATTACTGTCATTTTGTGATTGTTGTGCTTGTGAAGCCTGTATGTGGGTACATGAGGTTAGAAACTTGGAATAATGAGGTCTCTTCTCCTACCACGTGGAAGAACGAGACCAAGCTCACTGAGCAGCAGGCTAGAGGAATCAGATTTTTGAATGACAGATTTCTAAATAATGTGCCCTTGGCTTAATTAGAATTCTGGTCCTCTAGAGTCTAAGAAAGCATTTCCATTGACTTCTGGTTACTAAAGGTAGAGCACCTTTAGTCTGAGCTGGATCAGGCATGAGGACAAAAGTCCAAGGCAGCCCAACAACTTATTGAGACCCTGTCGCAAATAAAAAGTGAAAAGAGGGCTAAAGATACGGCAAGTACTTTCCTGGAATGCACTGGGCTGCCAGGCTGAACCCCAAGTACAATTCAGAGACCTCTCAATCTGATGTAAGGCCTGCAAATGAGTCTAGAATCTAATATTCTACTCGAGGACTCCATTTGTCATTTATTGTTACAGAATACCCTTGCAGATTCTCTCTCTTACATTCTGAGCCCAGCACTGGTAACACCATTCTGAGCCCAGCACTGGTAACACCATCCCAGCCCTCAGGGAACCCTGAGGTGGTTGGAGAAGTATAGGATGCATAGAAAAACCTATCTAAAAAGACTGACAGGCCTTTTCCTTCAAAACTCAGTGTCGGCATTATAGAGCAATTAATGCACCATACATTTTGTACTATAAAAGAACTTGGTACAGGAAAGTCACCTTTTTTTCAACTTCGCTGTCAGAATCACTGCCTGAAGAGCTCGAAGAAACAAGTTCCTTTGATTTAGGCATTCTGAAAGAAAAAGACATCACATGAATAATTTACAAGATGTTTTAGTACCTTCATCTTAGCTCTCCCAGTCCAAAAAAAACCAAAAACAAACAAACAGAAAAAACATAATAACTTCCAAGGCTCATTCTGCCTTTCTGTAGTACTGGAGTCGTTACATTGAACACATGTCTAAATTGCAAATAACAAGCACAGCCAAATATTCTAAACCCAGTCAAGACAAAGAAATAAAAGCCATGTGCACATTCCTTTACCCTTCTCAAAGTCAATGGGTCTTTTTAACAACTGACTGTAGAGGGGCTATAAAATTTGTGGGTAGACTACAAGAAAGCAGCTGAGAAAAATTACTTTAAAACCAAAAGAAATGTACTTAATTCCACTCACACTAAGAGGCTCCAACATAAGACAGCTTGCCTATATAAGTGACGTGTAATTAATGCTGCCCTTATAAATCAGCTTTTACATGCTTTGTATACACTAGTTTTTACTTTGTGGCCACACTATCAAAATAACAGGCAACAATCAGAGTTCACAATGTTATACACAATTCACAATAATTTTGCACCTGACTTTCTACCTTGGGAAATATAAAATTTGAAGGTTGATGTTCAAGACAAAACTCACCAGACAGGTACACAGCCCATTGCTTGCTATTTAGTGCCCAAGCATAAAACAAAGGGAAGACTATCTTATTCTAACCCACACTTCAAGGAGTCCTTAGGCATGCCCTAACTCCTTTTCAAGACACACCAAGAGGTAAAACCAGGTAGCAAAAGCTATTCACCAAACTATCTTCTGCTCTCTCCATCTAAAGAAACTTATTAATTTCTGTATGGCTTCCTAAAGGGCCTAACAAACACAACAGATTCTGTAAATGATAAAAATACTTCAGTTCCCACCTCCTACATAAAAAAAATTATAACCCAGCTCACTATAGACCAAACTGGCATTCAATGTTCAAACTAGGAGGTCAAGGCAAAAGTGGGCTATCCAAGTCCTGACCACAACCATACAGAACACAACTGATCCATCCGTTAAAGATAACACAGTAGGGAGCAGCATGGTTCATAACCAGCTTCATTCGCTTTTCCTCTCACTGTTCCATTTCACAACCTGACCTCCATAATCAAGTTTCCCAAGCTAGCTGGTTCACACAACCACACAAAACCTGTTTTTGAAAGAGAATTAACTTGCACATAAACAAATCTTTCACTAGCCAACAGCCAGCCCTATCTATCTCCCATTACGAAAAGCTGTCTAGGGAACTAAATTTACTTCAAAGAACCACGTCATTATCTAACCTAAATCTACTCAATAAGAAAACAATGGTAACGAAAGCCGGCCGGTTCCCCACACTTGGACTTTTAACTTTAATGAGGCTTTACTGGGGTGGTTTCTTTAGGGCCAGGGGGGCTTCCTAATTCGAGCAAAAGGTAACTAAAGGCCTGAGTTTATACTGATCAGCCGGTGACTTGCGTGGGGGAGGAGTACTGAAAAACATCCCAGAGTGCGAGGCACTCGTGGGTGAGAGGGCGCGAGGCGCCGTGGGGGTCGGGGCCAGGAAGCTACAGAAAGCCCCGAGGCGAGGGCTGGGGCTACGACCGGTCTCAGGAAGGGGGCGTGGGGCGCCGAGAGCGTGCGGGAGAGGAGGGCCTTGCGCCAGCGCCATTTTATCCTCCTCGCCCTAGAGCCCAGCCATGTTCGCCGAGGCGCGCCCCCCACACCTCAACCCAGCGGGGCCAGCGTCCCCAGGGACCTTCCCGGATACGGTGGTCCCGGTAGGGGTGGGCTAGCGCAGCCTCAAGGCAGACCGCGAGCGCCTCCGCCCGGAGCCCCGCCACACAGTCCGAGGGGCGCGCGGCCATCACCCGCCGCTCCCCGCCCGCTCGCCCTCACGCGCCCACCGCCTCGGCTCGGCTCGGCTTCCGGAGCGGCCGCCACATGAGGCCCGCGGGGGCGCGGACAAGAGTGGAGGACCTTAAGAGCTTCTATTTCTCCCGGCTGTGGCCGGCAAGGAGAGCGAAGGGGCGACGGTAGCCTGGGGTCGGCCTGGCCGCAGCCTCGAGGAATTGGCCTGGGGTCCCGCGCACTCACGCTTCGCTCCAGCCGTCCAACAGCCTCTAGCTCGCTCGCTTGCTCAGGACTGACAGAGAGCCGGAAGTGACGGCAACTTAGAGGCTCTGGCTCCGCCCAATGGCACGAAGGACACGTGAAGGGGCGTGGCCTCGCGGCCCAACCGACAGCCAGCCCTTTCCAGGGCCTTAAAGGGACCGCCATATTTCTGAAATGGATGCTCCTAAAAGGGAGATGGCGCCACAGTGAAATACCTCAAGACTTGGGCCTGACTTGAAAGAGAGTGAGATGTAAATGACAACCATGGTGCTTTGCGCTTACAAATAGCTTTCTTTATATAGTACAGCTATATAAATGCTGTACTGAAATGACGGGCTATACTGAAAAAGAACGATATGCTGACCCATTTGCCCACAAATGATTTTCCTGTTCCACCTTTAATATCTGACTCATGCTGCTAAAATCCAAAGGAAGCAAGCCAGGGAGGCGCACTATTTAATTCAGAAAGTCAAATCTTACAGAAATCCTTAGCCACGAAAACCTTTATTCTTAAAATGTTCTGGGGAATCCAAAGTAGTTATGGTTTGAATATAAAATCCTCCTGTGGGCTCATTTATTGGGGATCTGGTTATCAGCTGGTGACCTTTTCAGAAGAGACTGGATCCTGAAGGCTCTGCCTTAATCAGTGAATTAATGCTCTGATATAGTCATAATAAGATGCCATTATTACGAGTGGTGAAAAATAAGAATTAGAGTGTGTTGGAGGTCAGGGTGTGTCCTTCGGGGACTACATTTTCTCTTGGCTCCTTCTGTGTTACCTTTCTCTCTGTAGCTTTCTTCTCTGCAGGTTACCATGGACTTGGTGTTCTGCCTTACCAGCAGCCTAGAATACAGTCGCTAAGGGCTGTACATGGAAACCCGGAACTGTACTGAATCTCCATCCCTTTGTCAACATACAGATACAGCGTCTAGCAGAGGAAATGCATTCCACCAGTGTAAATAACCACAAGCAGATGGCTTAAGATATGTATTTGATGATCTCCTACTGTAGCCAACAATAAATAGAGTTCTGTTTCTCACAAAGATTTACATAAGGCATTTTACAGATATTGTTCATTCTAACAGTTTCGAGAGTTGAAATGACCATTGTCTTCAAAAGTAGTGATTCAAACCCTGTACTGACTCACACTATTACCTACTAAGGGTAAGGAAGTGCACCATCGAGCCCCTACTGAGTGTAATGTCCAAGTAGAGCAACTCTATGGAAAGATAAAACAAGGGAAGAAAGAGCCTTTGTCTGTCAAGCTCTAAACATAGGCAAACATACCTACAGGTGGCCCTGGAGGAGGTCTCTGGGGGCAATATGGAGCAATCTGCCTGGTGCAGGAAATATCTTGGTCTGGACTGTAGTTACACATGGTATGCAGATAAAATTTCACTTACCATTTGTGCTGTTTACAGTATAAAGGTATACTTCAAGAAACATTAAAACAGTTGAAATTGATTTGTAACCTGGCACGGAGACTATAATTACAGCAACCATAGAGGCCTAGATGGCTCTCGCACCAGGCCAGCATGATCTCAGCTAACTGCTTTTCCTCAAGTTAAGTTTTATAGCAACTGACAGAATTAAAGCCCAAGGCGGCAGGAGCGGGGTGGGGTGGGAGTGGGGGTGTCTGTGATAAGATCATCATTTTGGATTTTGTAAATCTAAGGCATTGTTATTTAGCAGTTAACATCTTTACTGTTTAGAATGTGAGGCACAAGGGAAGGGATATCAAGGTGAATTAGGGAGGAACAGAAGAGCCAAGGGAAGACAACTGCAAGGAGAGGCCCTGCTGCAGACCAGAGGCACCACAGAAGGCAAGGCAAGGGCGGGAGGTAAAAACCTGAGGGAGTAAGCCAGGCAGTGGTGGTGCCTGCCTCTAATCCCAGCATTTGGGAGGCAGAGGCAGGTAGTTTTCTATGAGTTCGAGGCCAGCCTGGTTTACAGAATGAATTCCAGGACAGCCAGGGCTACACAGAGAAAACCTGTCTCGAAAATAAAAATAAAGAAAGGAAGGAAGGAAGAAAAAGAAAAGGAAAAACAAACTAAATAACCCACCATTGGGAGGTAGCCCAGTCCTGTGAGTCCTTTCTACTCTTCCCTCACAGGAGAAGAATGCTGTCCTCTGTGGGCAGCTGGGGGGCAAGGAATGGATGAATGGTGTATGTTAAGGGAGTGAAAGGCAGACAACGGAGGAGACTGAGTCACGGTCTGTGCAAGCATCCCTCTCTGAATCTTTTTGGAACTACTTGACTTATAAAAATGTAAAGGCAGACAAAAATGCAAACAGACTTGTAAAATGTATTTTATGAATCATAATAAAAATGAACCCTGACAGGGCTGAGGAGATGGCTCCGTGGGTGAAGTGCTGACTGTGTATGTCTGAGGACCGCAGTTACGCTCCCCAGCACCCACAAGCTGGGTGTGGCAACTCTTCTCCGAAACACTAGCATGGGGTGAGGGTGGGGGAAGACAATGCAGGGAGTAGATAGCAGAGTACCACACAGGCCAACCACACTAGATGAATGAGAGTTCCGAGTTCACCAAAAGACCCCCGTCTCAAAAAACCAGGATGAATAGCAATAGACGAAGACGTCCAAAACCGACCAACCTCCAGCTATTGCACTTGCACCCGCAGGGAGCATACCTGCCCACATGTGTACCCACACATACACCACACACACAAAAATCAACACGTCAAAATGCCTGATGACGTCAGAGGTGTAGAGCTCCCAAGGTGGCGCAGTTACAGTGGTTTTAGCCACCCGTTTTGGGTGCCGAGAATCAAGCTCAGCTCCTCTGCAAAGGACGTGTATGCTCATAACTTCAACCATCTCTCTAGCCCCTAATATTTCAAATCCTCTGGTGTGACTTCAAGTGTGACAAATCACCTATATAACTAATGTTAATGCTCTTAAATTTTCTAAGTATGGCGGTACGTGTGTGTAATCCTATCACTTAGGAAGTTGAAGTAGGATTGCAGTGAGCTTAAAACCACTTCAGGCCAGAAGGTATCATTGGATTCCCCTAGAACTGGGGTTACAAACAATTATGAGCCACCATGTAGCTGCTGGAAACTAAACCTGGGTCTTCCAGAAGAACAGTGAGTGATCTTAACTACCAGGCCATCTCCCCCAATCCTAAAGCTTTTTCTTTTTTTTAAAGATGCATTTTATTTTTTAACTGTGCATATGGGCATGTGTGCACATGAGCACAGGTAGCTGTGGCAGTCAAAGGTATCAGATTCTTGGGAGCTGGAATTACGAATAGTTATCAGGTATAAGCTGCCCACCCATTGGTGCTGGGAACAGAACTTGGGTCCTCTGCAAGAACTGGAAACACTCTTAACTGCTGAGCCCTCTCTCCAGGTCCACCTTTTATTAATATTATTAGTTATTCTTCTATTAAGTAGCATAGGTCAAGATGCTTGTTTCACATGAGCAGAGGTCTCCAAAAAGAACTCTTTATCAGGTACACAAGCAATTCTTTATAAAGTACATTAGCATCCTGGGACTGCACTGGGCTTGGAATATGCACACATTTAAATAATGTATTTGACAGCCTAAGTCTCTTGCTTACATGGCCCAAGCACATGCACATCTCCTAGCAACTTAGACTCCCAGCTATAGGCCAGAGAGAACACTCAACAGTTAAGAGTGTGGACTGCTCTTCCAAAGGACCCGGGTTCAATTCCCAGCAGCCATAAGGTGACTACAAATATTTGTAACTACAGTTCCAAGGGATCTGATGCCTTCCCTTGGCCTCCATAGGCACTGAGTGCATGCAGGTGAAACATCCACGTACACATTATCATTATTTTAAAAGGAGACTCCCATCTGCATCAATTTCCATGCACATACCACTCTGAACGATGGAATGTTTTTCTTCACCTTAACAACTATCAAATGTACACATATTCTATTCAATTGAGCTCCTATCGTGTCTGGATATGAGGATAGAGGAGCTGATCAGGTCTGAACTGCTTCTGAGTTCATTCACAATAACTGTCTTCTAAGTGAGCTTTTAGAGGGAATCTTCTACTTACCATCTTATTTGTATTCACAATGGAACATATAAATAACTAAAATCAGATATATCACAGGTAGGAGGGATATGACGTAGAGAAACTTGAAAACCTTTGATCAAAATAGAAAACCACCAAAATAATGCCTAGTAACCAAACTCTTCCTCCTTTTAACACCATAAAAGGAAACCCCAAAAAATATTGAGTATGCTTGCCCAAGTATGCATCAAGCAACATCTCTTCCTGCTACTTCTTTCTGAGCCTTGCCCTCCCCCCCCCACAGCATTTTGTTAGCATATTACAGTAGAGCACAGGAGTCAGATGTTGGGCATTGGACCATTCAACTATGAGTTTTCAGACATAAATTATAAAAAGTTCTTAGTACAAAAATGAAAAGAAAAACCAACCTCTGTTCCCATACACAACCCTCTTAATGTCCCTGACACTATGGAAAGGAAGAGTCAAGAGGGGAGATTCCCCCTCTGTGTCTTTGAAAAGTTGCTCACTCTGTTTTCCCAGAAGAGCTCAGGAGAATAAACCATGAAGTCCAAAGACACTTTGGGGATTAGGGAAGAGAAGATTCCCCTCCAACCTGCACTGATTCTTGACAGGCTCTGTAGCTAGATCTAGGGGTCTAATTAATATTGAATCTGATTAACAAGAGAAGTATATAAAAGTTTTTATTAAATTTACGTATACCTGGGGACCCTTAAGACAATGATGTCAGAAGAAATGATCAAAGCACGACGCTTTTTAGACAAAATCATCGAGGAATAGTGGACAATGGCTAATGAGCTAGAATCATTCATTCTGGGCATATTTCTAAGAAATGCATGTTGTGGGGAGATAGAGAGCTAGTGCAAGATATGAGTGGCTTCCAAGAATTTATTTATTCAAATTATTATAACCCCAGTTGCTAGCTTCTAGTGGTCAAGAATATTTTCAGGCCTTGGTATGTGAAAACTATCTCTCCCAAAAGAAACTTATGGCTTTCTGCATGAAAGGGATGACAGATCAAATAACCGTTTCTGAGGTTATATTTCCTCAAGTGACTCACGACATAATCTCATTCAGGGTTCTCAGAGTAAAGCAAGCCAGCGCTACATCAGGCTAATGGGGCCAAGGGGTAAAGAGGGACTCTGTACCTGAAGACTGGGGGAAGAAAGATCTCTGTGGAGAGGGAGGACTGGGGCAGCTTTGCAGAGTGCCAGAACCTTGCCAAGGAGAGCAAAGAAGGCCTTACAGTCAGGTCAAGACCTCACCAACCATGACCTATAGAGATAATCTCTTGTATACTGTGTAAAAACATCACCTGTCAACCAAAAGCTGATGGCCTTTTAGCAAAAGGGAGGAAGTAGAAGATGGAAGTTCCGGTAGAGAGATAGGAACTCTGGGAAGAGTCAGGTAAGCAGGAAATCCACCCCGGACTCACAGGAAATCAGACCTACGAAACTAAGGAGAGGTGACTAGCCATGTGACAGGCATAGAATAGTATGAATGGGTTAAAAAAAAAAAGTTATGAGCTAGTGGGAGCAAGCGTAGCTTAAGGCCTAGGCATTTTTTAATAAATTATAAGCCTCTGCGTTGTTATTCAGGAACTGGGGTGTGGCTAGAAAAGCCTGCAGCCCCAATGACCTGCATAGTGTGGGCAGAACAAAGGCATCTCGTACGTGCCAGAGTGAGTAAAAGACAAGAACGAAGCAATGTGCACGCTTCACTTCATCCTAGCCAAAAAGCCAAGAAGTGATGCAGCCTGTGCTCCCAGGAGCATCACAGGCACACAGGAAATGCGCCAGACCCCAGGACCTCCCTGCTGCTTCGACATCACAGCAGTCTACCCACCTCTACATAGGATTTAGGAGGAAAAACTAAGATTAAGAGTCATGAGTTTGACCCAAAATTAGCTAAGAATAAGTTCCCAACACTAACTAAAATTGTTCATCACAGTAGAAAAATCAAGGTAGTCCCAATTCTTGAGAGTTTAGATTTGTAGCAGAGTTATACCAGTGATGGACAAAGAGGAAGAAGCAAGAAATTCAGGGAGAAGGGCAGTGTTTATGCTGGGAATACAGTGTACACAAATGGAAGCCAGAGCCTCTGGTTCAGCCAGCAGACTAAATCAGGAGAGCAGATCTCAGCACACAGGACTAGAAGAGCGTAAGTTCCTCCAGAAAACCTTGGGGAAACCTAGCGAGGATGCTGAAGGTACAGGGCACGAGGGGGTAGCCCCAACAGGTCCATTTGTAAAAGTCTGTGGTATCTCTGCAGGTCTGCAAGTCTTGGGGATACTTAGGACGAGGTCATCTGGATCAGAAGAAGAAGAAAATGAACAAAGGGGAAGCCTGGTGTCGTGGCTGGTTCTGTGTGTCAACTAGACACCATCTGCAGTTATCACAGAGAAAGAAGCCTCCCTTGAGGAAGTGCCTTTGTGAGACCCAGCTGTAAGGTGTTTTCTCAATTAGTGATCAAAGGTGGGAGGGTCCATTGTGGGTGGTGCCATCCCTGGGCTGGTAGTCTTGGATTCTATAAGAAAGCAAGCTGAGCAAGCCAGGGGAAGCAAGCCAGTAACACCTCTCCATGGCCTCTGTATCAGCACCTGCTTCCTGACCTGCTTGAGCTCCTGTCCTGACTTCCTTTGATGATGAACAGCAATGTGGAAGGAAGTGTAAGCTGAATAAACCCTTTCCTCCCCAACTTGCTTCTTGGTCATGATGTTTTGTGCAGGAATAGAAACCCTGACTAAGATACATGGACATCCTCCAATCCGTCATTCTGAAGAACTGGGAAGAAGGAGGGTACAACTAAGAAAGTTATTGCAGGTTGAATGTTTATACCCTCTCATTCAGTCATTGAAATCCCAGCCCACAGTGGGGTGACATTAGAAGGAAGGCCGCTAGGAGATAATTAGGTAATCAGAGTGAGAAATTGAGAATTCATCTCCTAAACAGTGCGGAGCAGAGGCAAAGCTGGAAATAGCATGAAGCCCTTCTTCAGCGGCTTTTGTTCCCTCCTACAAGGCTGCACCTCCTAAACCACCAAATGGGGATCAACCTATCAGGGACATCCTTGTTCAAACCACTACGCTGTTCTGTCTTCTCCGATGAGACAATAGAAATTTACTACTGGAAACAGAGGAGGAGCAACCAGCAAATGCTATGTGTCCACCCAGTGTTATATAGGTTCAACTTGGATGGGCTATTTCCACATCAAAAAGTCAGCAGCAATCAAAAACCAAGAGAGCAGCATTCACTCTGTGTTGTGAGGCACGGTTCTCTGGGCGTGAGATGGCCATTGCCCTTCTAAACTCAACACTATGACTACCAGCCCAGGAGCTGAACAGGACTGAACCCATGAATGCTCCATTGGGGGTGGGGGTTGTTGCAGTTAACAGTTTCTGGGCGGGGGTAGGAAAAGGTCTCACCCCACCCGTTCACCCCTCCATCCCTGAGGATGTGGATGGTTGATGATTACTGGGAGAGTGAGAGACATTCTCTTCCATGGTATAAGCACTCAGAAGTCGAGCCATGATCCTGACAAGAAGGCCTCACCCATGTCCTTCTTAGTAACCTATTTGCTCAACTAGTAACCATAATGAAACTCATCGGTTCTCCGAGTAGATTTGAGTGGAATCATTCCTTTGGTCTGCCTCACCTATCGTAAACTAGTGATCATCTCCCTTAGAAAAGTTCAGGCGCCGTTCAGCCAGCAGCTCTGCCAGTGGTGCCGGTCATTTGGATCCCAAAGGAGACAATGTTTTGGAGGGGTAAGAAGAAGAAAAGGAAAATCTGCCTTTGCTCCCCAACACGCAGACCCATGAATCGCTTATTAAAATCGTCTCGAACAAGCTGCTCCAGGCTTATATTTATCTGCTCTTAGAACATAACCTTCTTGGTACAATATAAAGAAGTCATAAGTTCTAAAGCTTAAGGCTCCTTACCAAATAATTACAAATAAGCGTGTAATGAGTACCAGAAACTATATTAAGGAAGCCTTTAAAATTCAAACTGCTGAGTGTTTTCTCCCCAAGGTGACTTTTGTGAACTTGGTACTAAAGCTCTTCTTAGCTCCAACTTTCATTAGACATACTGTATCACTTTTTATAGAAGAATGCCCTTTATAACAGCGAGTGTATGTGTATACCATTTTGAATGGGTGAATAGTGTGCGTCTCCTGTGAGCTACACCTGCTCTATTTGATGTGCTATAAAACAGTGTAATTAGTTTCTAATCCATATGCCGTAACTCACACCCAAAAGTGCTTTCTCCTTCAAGAGTCATCGTGGAGGCCACACAAGCTTGAAGCATCATCTTTTATAAAAGTCCCTGAGACAAGAAATGCCATTTCCTACTCGTAAACCAGTGTTTCCTAGATAAGTTATGTGAGTGATGAAGACATTTATGAAAGAATGAACTTATGAGGACCACTAATTGACCCACTAACAAGTTTTACGCAAGTATGGGAGCAGCTTCTGAATGAATACATAGCCTCTCGAAGAGACACTGTGAAAAGGGGTTTTGAGTAGTATTACTTGGGTTAAAACGTCACTGTTCCTCATATTTAATACTCTAATGCTTCTGCTGGTAGAACCAATTAAAAACTCAACCCTTCAGTCTTTGCTCCACTCTTTGCCCCTCTGTTTCCTTTAGACAGGAGCAATTCTGGGTTCATATTTTTGAGATGGGGAGGTGGGTGAAGGAAAGGCCATCCAGAGACTGCCCCACCTGGGGATCCATCCCATCTTCAGACACCAAACCCAGACACTATTGCTGATGCCAAGAAGCCCTTGCTGGCAGGAGCCTGATATAGCTGTCCTCTGAGAGGCTTTGCCAGAGCCTAACCAATACAGATGCAGGTGCTCACAGCCAACCTCTGGACTGAGCACAAGGACTCCAATAGAGGAGTGATAGAAAGGACTGAAGGAGCTGAAAGGGTTTGCAACCCCATAAGAAGAACAACAATATCAACCAACCAGACTCCCCAGAGTTCCCAGGGACTAAAGCACCAACCAAAGAGTACACCTGGAGGGACCCTCTGCTGCCTATGTAGCAGAGGATGGCCTTACGTAGCATCAGTGGAAGGGGAGGCTCTTGGTTCTGTAAAGGCCTGATGCCCCAGAGTAGGGGAATGCTAGGGTGATGAAATAGGAATGGGTGGGTGGGTTGGGGAGCACCTGATAGAGGCAGGGGGACGGGGTAGGATAGGGGGTTTGAGGAGGAGAAACCAGGAAGGGGGATAACATTTGAAATGTAAACAAATAAAATAATGAATTAAAAAAGATAAAGAAAAACTTAGCCCAAGTTCACCTCTCTTTACCTGGACCCAATGCTGAACTAGCATTGATCAGCGGTGCCCCTAGCAAGGACCAGAACATGAACTGTCGTAGGGACTGAGCACTGACCAACACTGTCATGGGTTCCGTTGAAGTGAGAACTAGATCTGTCACAAGCTCTGCAGATTCACTGATCAGGGACAGTAGACCTCAGTGACACCTATACTAACAAATCCAAATAGAATACCGTTGGGCAACAACACCTCTGGGATCCCAAGAGTTCTGAACAGCTAGCCCAGAAGCCCAAGGCCAGCTATGAAGAGAAGGACCAGCCAGGCCAAGGTTACAGTGCCATTTGATCGTGTGTTGACTGCTCTGTCCCCGGTAAATGTGTTTGTTGCTTGGGAGCAGTGGACTCTATCACTTTCTGTTTTGCAGTTTAAGCACGATTAATGAACCAAGACAAACAGACAGACTGGTGCCTCTACCTCCAAGAAGTTCTGCTCTTTAGTAATTCTGTGTGTATAAACATCCTTGTCCCTTGGCTGCACCTGCTCGAATGTCAAGAATTAAGTCAAAACACAGTGCCCTGAAACAGCACCACATTCTGATGTCCAAAGAAGCTGTAGCCAATACTGCTCTTCCTCCTCCTCAGAAGACAGCAACTCATACTTTGAAAGACTAGAAAGAGACTAGAAAGAAGGCAAGCGAGAGAGCAGTGCCCCTGCAGCCACAGATGGCTAAAAAGAGAACTGGGCTATTTCAAAAACAAGAGCAAGGAACCGTCCCCACAGGTATAGACAACAATTAGCATTTTGAAACCATCAACCATGCAGAGTCAGGTCAAGATTAAATTCGTTTATTTTCCATGATGACATTTTCTCAACAGCTCTAGTGATGATGATAATGATGATGGAGGTGATGATGATGCAGGAAGAAAATTCAAACTACTTCAAGATACCACCTCATTCCAGTCAGAATGGCCATTATCAAGAAATCTAATCACAAATACCAGTAAGGATGTGGAGAAAGAGGAACCAGAGGAACCCTCGCCCATTGCTGGCATGAGTGCAAAATAGTCTACCTACTGTGGAAATTAGTATTGGGGTTTCTCAAAAAAAAAAATTAAAAATAGAATCACCATGTGATCCACCTATACAACTCTTGGGATGTACCCAAGGTCTCCAGAGTTTTACCGGACAGATACTTGCACATCTGTGCCTCTTTCTACTCTGCTTGAAGTAGCAAGAAAATAGACCCAGTCTCACCCACCTGATGGTTAGATGATGAAAATGTGGAGTTTCCCCCAGCTGTAAAGAAAATGCAAACTGCAGGGAAATGGGTAGATTTAGAAAGTATAGCATAAAGCCAAGTTTTATGTTAAATTATTCAAATTCAAACATTCAAAAACCATATGTTCTCTCTCTTATGAGGTGGGGGGGTGGTGGTGTGGTGGTGGTGGTGGTGGTGGTGGTGGTGGTGGTGGTGGTGGTGGTGGTGGTGGTGTGTGTGTCCGTGCGTGCATGCGTGTGTGTTTATGTTTAGATTAGGGTAAAATCTAAAACTAGAAAGGAGATCACGAGAGTAAAAATAGGTAATGAGGTGAGATGGGGTCTGGACACGTGGGACACAGGAGAAGAAGGGGCTGGAAGGAGAAGGGCAGGGAGGTGGGGGTAGGGGAATCTACTAAAACATTCTTTGTTTGAAAATGTTATAATGCTATATAATGTTCTGTATGCTAATTTAAGAGTTTTAAAATTATTTAAAAATCAGATTAGACTTGGTTTGCTTGCCTGCCCTTAGTCCCAGCCGACAACCCGAGTTCAGTCCAGAGAACCTACAGGAAGGCAGGGGCGAGCCAGGCAGTGACCTCTACGTGCATCCCACGGCTTTGAAAGCAGGGCTGGAGAGATTGTTCAGTGCCTATCTGTACTCCCTGCTTTTCCAAAGTCTCCCGGTTCAGTTCCCGCCTCCCATCTCACGCATCTCACAATAGCCAGCTGTAATTCCAATCCAGGAGATCTGATTCTGTCTTGCAGCCTCCACGGGCATCTACACTCAAGGATCCACACGCAGGCACACATGTACAGAAATAAAAACAACTTTTAAAAACACTAAGAGATGTGAAATTGGAAAAAAAAATGTAAGGGAAGAGCATTGTTAAGGAAATGTAAAGAAGGTTCGTGATGAAAAATGTAAGAATCTCCTCCCAGGGGGAAATTGTTCTCAACAGGTGACAATGCATTTCCTTCTTCAGCTACGACTGTGCCCTGCCAGGCCTCATCCCGGATGATACACACACCCTGTGCAGGTGTGAAAAGCAGGCACCCTTAGCTCAGAACGAGAAGTAGGCCATTTTCACTTTGACTCACCCTTGTTTGTGTGTGACCAAAATAACGCTATCTATAAAAGTTTCTGGAATCAAAAGGTTAATAATACACAGGAGCTTTCGAGGCAGTTCTCTGACCATTGGCTCTGCTCATTCAGAGCCATCAGCTGCCATGACAGGGAGGAAGAGCTGCGGGTGAGGACGCGGAGGGCACGGCTCTCCTTCCCCACCTCCAAATTCTCTTACACAGGCAAACCACGCAGGCACAGGACATTACGGTGCTGTCCGGCTGGCACCACCAGCCCATGTGGGGATGCATAGTCAGTCAGTGTCAGGAGCTGCGTTGCTGTCTTTGTCCTGTTTGTCACCATGTAGAAGGTGTGCACTGCATGTGTTGACTGCATCCCAGTTGTTGTTGAATAAACAGAACTGTTTCTTTAACTCGGCAAGATCGAGTCAATAGCTACTGAGGTTCACTGACCTGGAGAGGTGCCGTGCAGGCCGTTTGGAAACGGAAACAAAGTGACTGCTTGTGGGTGTGAAGTTTCTTTCCCCGGAAGTAAAAACTGAGCCAGCTCTGTGATGTGGTGATACAGTTTTGTAAACATACTAAAACCCTCCAAACCATATACGATTTAAGAGGGCGAACTTATGCTGTATGAGTTATATTCCTATCTTTTGACGAGAAGATGATTAAAAAGTAGTTAGTATATGCCAGGAGTCTGAACTAGGTTCTGGAATAATAATAATAATAATAATAATAATAATAATAATAATAATAATAATAATAATAGAGTAGTAGTAATAGTAATACTAATAATAAAATTTAAAGCTGATCCTTTTGGTCACTTACTTTGTGTTAGGACAGGAACCTGGAAGCAGTAACTCAAGCACACGCCATGAAGGACCACTGCTTCTTCTCACAGCCTGTTCAGCCTGCTTTCTTATGACACATGGATCCACCAGCCAAGGGCTAGCACAACCCACAGAAGCTGGGCCCTCCTATATCAATCAAGAAAATGCACCACAAACTGTCCACAGGTCAATCTAGAGGGGGCATTGTCTCAGTAAAGGGTACCCCTTCTAAAAGGACTCTAGCTTGTGTCAAGTTGGCATAGAAGTAGCCAGCACACTGTGGAACTGGGGATGGCCTTGAGCTTCGGGTCTTCCCTCCCACGGGCATGTGCCATCATGCCCAGTTTTTGCAGTATTGGAGATTAGAACCCTGGGTCTCATGTGTGTCCCAGCTGCTTCAGATCTGTTAGAGACAATTTCTCAGTTGAGGTCCCGCTTCCCAGATGACTCTAGCTTGTATCAAGTTGGCAAAAACTAATCAGTACATCTGCTTACTTATTTTATATATTTGCTTGTTGAAGCGAGAAGTTTGAAATTTTGGGTTCTTCTTAAAACACAGGAGCATTATGAGGAAATCGTTTTGTTTTAATCCCAGGTGTGGGCATATGGGACTGCTTTGTCCACAGCAGCTGACTATGATTTGCCTTGGGCTCTAGCAGAGGCGTGGTTTTTCTCAGCTGCAGACAGTTTCTGCGATTCTGTGACGTGTGGAATTCTGGGAATTTTCCAGAGGGTGTATAAATGCTAGAGCCCTGCACTGTGGAGTTGGGGGTTGGTGGTAGTTTGTTAGTAGATGTGCTCAAAGAAGAAATAAGAAAGAAACTAGATTCAAGGATCTCTCTCTCTCTCTCTCTCTCTCTCTCTCTCTCTCTCTCTCTCTCTCACACACACACACTCACTCAATCTTTTACTTTATTTCAACTCTTCCTTTTGTGTCACTTCTGCTTTTGTAGTCAAATCTCCCTTTTTCTTTGTCTTTGTCTTAGTTACTGTTCTATTATTGTGAACAGACACTGAGGGAACTCTTATATAAGAAAGCATTTAACTGGGGGATCGGTGGGTGTTGGTTACAGTTTCAAAGCACTAGTCCATTTTGTCATGGTGCGAAGCAGACAGGCATGGTGCTAGATCAGTAGCCGAGAGCTTGGCATCCTGATCAGCAGGCCACAGGCACTGGGGGTGGGGGCAGGGGATTGGGCCTGACATGGGCCCAATCTCCAAGTCAGTCCTCTGTGACACACTTCCTAATCCTTCTAAGCTTTCCAAAAGACTTCACCAACTGGGGGCTAAACATGCAAATATGTGAGCATGTTTAGGGGTTCATGCTCACTCAAACCACCACAGCCTTCCTCATTTAAAGACGGCTATGGAGCTGGAGAGATGGCTCAGTGGTGAAGAAGGCTTGCTGTGTTTGCAGAGTTCCCAGCACTCATGTTGAGTGACTGACAACCACCTGTAACTCCAGGAGACCTGATATATCCTTCTGGTTTCCAAGAGTACCTATACACATGTACACATTCATACACACACACACACACACACACACACACACACACACACACAGCCTCTCTCTCTCTCTCTCTCTCTCTCTCTCTCTCTCTCTCTCTCTGAAAAAAAAAAAGATGTTTGTGATTATATTTAGGATCCTTCAGGCTAAATCAGGAAAAATCTCACCATCTCCAATCTTTAACCCAATTATACCTGCAAATCCCTTTTGCTGTATATAGTAGAAAATGGTCTCAGCTACTAGGATGTAAATATTATTTGGCTTATATTTGAATTAATTATTTGAATTAATAAGGACAAGGGCTGAGAACCATAGAGATTTGGAAGGTACAGAGTGTCTCAGACAGCCAGATAAAGAAGTATCAACTGTTTGGAAATAGGAAAACAATGGAATGGCACTGAGAACTAGGGAAATAATTGTGAGTTCTGAATGGGCTGATTTGGGGGCTGAAGAGAAGAATTTGATACCAGAAGACCTCATGAGGGCTTGTTTCCAAAGTGAGACAAGGAGATGCACGATTACTCATGACCTTGGACAAATCCTCTAAGCATTTTCTATCCTCCTGTGTCCTTCATGAAGGTTGGGTGCTATAAGAACAGGGTGCTTGCTCCAAGTAAAACTAGAGAGTCCCCAAGGCACTACTGAGCTGATGGCAGACCATGCTGGCCCTGAACAGGACATCACCCTGAAAGTGAGGCCTCTCCTCCTTAAATTGTGTACCCATAGCATCTCTCCTTCCCTTTACCGATTCCCAGCTCTGAGAGACTTATATATAAACAACATCTCCTTGAAGAATATACTAAGCCTTTGTGTGTATGTGTGTGTGTGTGTGTGTGTGTGTGTTCCTGTGTTATCCACATCAGCTGTAACAAAGCAACCAAGCTAAAGGAAAGATTTATTTGGGCTCATAGTTCTGTGTGAATTTAGTTCACAGGCATACCACCAGCAGCACAGTTTCGCTGGTTAAATATCTAGGAACATGTGGCAGTTATGTGGAGCAGAGAAGGCAGGGCAGAACCAGAGGCAGGTATAAAATTCAAAGGCCTGTCCTTAGTCCCCTACTCCCCATCAGCCAGACCTATAAAAGCTTCACAGCCTTCAAAATGGCACCACAACCTGGGGACCAAGCATTCCAACGTGGGACGGACCTCCTCAGAGGCAAACTGTAACAGCACTGAACAACTTGAAAAAGGATTTTTTTGTAAGGGCAATCTTACGTAGATCAGGCTATCCTATAATTTACTGTGTAGCTGAGGATATGACCTTGATCTCAGGATCCTCCTGCCCCAGCCTCCCAGGTTCAGGGAATTACAGAGTACATGCCCAGTTTATGTGAGTGGTACTGTGGCCAAAATCTAGGCCTCCCTACATACTAACCGGGCACCCTACCAACCAAACTACATCCTTAGTCCTGAGGAAGGACATTTCAAACTGCCTAATTTACAAGACTTCTTAATATAACCGCTAGCGGACACCTTCATTTCTGAGTCTAGACAATTTCAATGAAGCAAGACATCCGTTCACGGCGATGCTCTCAGACAAAGGCCGAGTGCCTCCCACCATTTGTTCTAAGTTAACTCTGAAGACATCAGAGTTTCAGACCCTTAAGCAGATATAAAAGGAGAATGCTACCCAGTGGGCCTCTCCCTGCAGTGGACCTGTGGGGGTTCTCCTCAGCACATCTCTTTGGAGATCAAGGGAGACACCTAGGAGGCCTCACACACCAGGAAGACCTTGATCCTGACAGTGCCCCTGCATGATTCATTTGCTGGTTTGGTCGTGAAATGAAGCAGAAGGTGAAGGAGAGTAAGGGCGCAGAGGTCAAACAGGAGAGTTTTCTCTTTCTACATGTAAAAGGCAGCAGCAGGAGCTGCTGGGGACTTCCTAGGTGAGAGGTTTCAAAAGGGATTCAAAACACAAGAGAAAAAATAAAAAACCAGAGATGGTTGATGATTCTACCTTAAGCTCAGGTTCCACACATGGAGTGGAAAGAGAGGCCAGCCTGGGGGATGGCAGACTTTCTCTTGGGCTGGGTTCCTCGACCCCAATGCTACTCGACTTTGAGTCAGGTCATTCCCCGACATGAGGACCACCATAACCAGCAGCATCCTTAGCCTCCACTCCCTAGATGCCAGTGTCCCTCCCACACCCCCTCAGAAATAACCAAAAACTGTCTCCAAACATTACCAAATGTCCTCTGGGGTTGTAGGGAAATGGTCCTTGACTCAAACCACAAGTTCTGAGACTTGTCATTGTTTCAGCTCCTGTGAACTTTCCAGAACCCCATGAATGCCTGGGAACTCTGAGTTCAAACTTGCTGATCACAGACCTTTCATTCCTATTACCTTAAACCAGTCTCCAAAAACACATCATAACTGTATTTTCAATATACTACATAAAGCTGATTAGGGAGGAATGGGGTTGAGAGACACACGATACCTCCCTCCCAGAGGTATCTCTGAGAGATCTCTAAAACAGCATACCCCTCCCCATACCCAAAGCACACTATAACTGTTCCTTTGCTCTGCCCTTCGTGGCTGAAAAGGATGCCAATAGCTACAGCTGGTCACATTTTAAATTGTATAATTGGGAAATTTCAACAGCGTTATCAGTTAAATTACATTTTAAGTGTGAAGCCTTACCGGCACACATAAAATGAAATCTAAAACACATATGAGAGTTTATATTTACAAAGTCATTTCAGACAGCTAACCCGCTGACTAGAGGAGTTGCTGTTCTCTAGATATGGAAAGCAGCAGTGAAATGGATGGTGGTGTAGCTTTAAATGCTTTGACACAGGATGCTCATAGCACGGTGCGGAGTGATTGGCATCTTGTACATCCTGCATCCGTGATAGCTACAGAAAAAAAAAAAATAGGCCCTTTTCTGCCTCAGCCTCCTGGGCATGCACAGGACCAGGGCCAGGCTTTTTCCCTTCCTCTACCCCCATTCCCTTCTCTACTGGTTCTGCCTGCAGCTGCTGTTCCCCAGTTCTCTCCTGGTACCATCAATTTTCCATCGCTTCGAGCTGGGCCTCTGAGCATGCGCAAAGCCGCCCCACCCCCAACCTCCTGTACAGCTGTCTGAATGATTAGCTCTGAGACAGGATAGAGATGGACCATTAATTCCCAAAGTGTGTCGTTGTTTCTTTGGCTGTCTTCCTGAGGATAAGTCTGAGGCAGTTTTACAGGTTCCCTGAAAGAGTGAGTAGAGGAAATAGTAGCAGGAGGAGGAGGAATAAAGAGAAAGCGACAAGCGGGGGAGGGGGTTGGGAGGCGGGGAGTGTTAAGGACAGGCTATAAACATTCCTGGTACTTTTTAAAAGGGACTGCCGTTGTACACTGTTTCCTGCTAAGCCTCCTATTGGTTATCCCTGCAGCTTTGCCCCCATAGGCCCCGGCCCAGGAGCCCTGTAAATATCCACCCAAACACAAAATTCCAGAAAGTGCGAGAGTTATTTGTCTTTGAACTTTACAGTTTTTACGTTAAATTAATTAAGGTTCTCCAAAGAAAGAGAAGCAATGGGATACAGGTGTGAGGGGCGGGGAGGTGTCAGGGAGTGAAACTGAAAGACATTGGCTAAGGGTTAAACAGGGTGGTTCAGCAGGCTGGAGGCCCAGAGGAAAACCGATGATGCAGCTCAAGTCCAAAGTGGTCAGCAAGGCAGACTCCCGGCCTCTTTAGCATCCATGTTCTTTTCAAGGTCTTTGACAGATTGGGTAAGCCCTATCCACACGGTAGATGGGGAGCTGCTCCACTCAAAGACTACTGATACAAGTGTCAGTCGCATCTAAAACAACAAACACAAAAAGCATCATGCGAGGCTTTACCAAGTGGACACATAAAATCAAACTGTCACAGTAGACCTGTCCTACAAACGTATCTGAGAGACTAGGACTACATCTGAGTGGAGGCCAAGATACGGGCAAGCTGCGCTACAGAGCATCTCTGCAGAAGTGTGGACTTGGAGACACCGTAGAGAGAGCTGGTAGTGTCTGCCTCCCTGTGTCTAGTTACTCCATCTTTGCAACTGCCCTGGAATCCCTGGTCTCCTTCTCAAACAATCACAGTGTAAGCATGAGCCCCTCCCACTGGGCGTCTCTTTGATCTCTCCGATGCTACTTCATGTGGGTCCTCCAAGTGGACCCACACCACGAGTTACTGCGAGCACTAACGTGAGGGCCTGGAGCTGTTCTGGGGAGGTCATGGGTTGCGGTCCAATAGCCGAGATAAACAAGCACGGCTTAACGGAAAGACAGGGAGCCAGGGAGCCGGCATTACATTTGCCACTAACAAATATTAAGCACCCTGTCCAGTTCTCTACATAAAATGAGAAGGCTGGACCCAGTGAGCCAAAGTTGTATTTCCTGCCAGCTTTAGTGAGTGTTTTAACCCTGTTAGCCCACTGTGCTGTAGGCTCTGACTGCAGCGAGCTAAACCCATAGCCAAACTGACAACATTTTGGAATTGTCTACGCAATATACAAAGAGACTACACACTGCATCCCTGTATCGAGTGATTTCAAATCTAATGGCGGAATGATTCCGTGACGACGAATTCAGCGAGGAGCGCGCTAGGAAACCTTAAACTATGGAGCTAGCACAAAAATCAGTACTATCTAGGCGATTCTGGGAACAGATGGGTAACAGGCACGGCACAAGGATATTTAGGGCACTGAAATGTCTCTGTACGATGCTGTGTTGGTGGGACATATGGCTTCACATATTGTCCAAAACGCAGGTGGATAGCGCCAAGAGCAGGCTGAATGAAAACGTTGTACATTGGGGAGACTGTGCCGGGTCCATACGGGTCCACTAATTCTAGCAAAGGCACGGCACTCGCAGCAGGGGGGTGACAGTGGAGAAGGTGAGCCGCACGCAGAGGCAGGAGTTACAGGGGGTTGACGGGGTATCTGTGACTTTGTTATGAACCTAAACCTCCTATCAAATAAACAGATTTTGGTTTTGTCCTTTTTTTTTTTCTTTTAACATCTGAAAGTTATGGAGCCCGGACTGGTTCAAATGCTAGTGATTTCATCAAATAAACATCTCTAACAGCCTTTCAGCCTCTTGTCCGTAGGCTGTCACTAGCAGTCACAAGATGGCTGCCACGGCTTCTAGCTCTGCATCTTTATACGAGCGAGCGAGAGTACGAGTACAGAGGCATGCTGAGCGAAAGCTCGCCTAATGGGCTATTTGCCTGATAGGCTCTGATTTTTCTTCCCAAGGAAAGAGTTCTTGGCAAATGTACAAAAGATGCCCACGTTTATCTTTTCATGTGTAACTCCACCACACTCATCACCAGAGGCCAGTCCTGGGAAAGGGACCTACTACGATTTACCTCAGAAAGCTTTTGTGCCAGCCGACCAAAGAAGGAAGGAAAGGGCTCAAAGGGTGAGCAAAGAAAAAAATTAAGAAATAACAAAAAATACATATACAAATGCATGTATACAGAGAGATTCCTTTGTTCATATGGAGAATGCACATTTCTTTACAATGTATAGCTAAAGGAAAATTCAGGTATTCATATATTTAGGGGGAGAAAATATATTTACTTTCTGTACATAAAATCAAAAGAAAATTCAGCTCATCATATAATCACAGAAAAATATGCATCTATATATTTTCTATATTTTTTTTCAAAAGAGAATTCTAGAAAATGTCACTTTGTCAAGAAGACAGGCAACTTTTCTCTAAGGTGCGCTTAGTTGGAATAGGCACACCAAAAGTCAATTATGAAAAGAAACATCAGCATGCTTATTAACATAGACAGCACTTGCCACACAGAAGGCAACGGAAGCAGCTTAAAGTGGAACCTGAGAATTCTGGCTTCTTCAAAAAGAACAGTACATTTTTAGAGAAGAGAAGAGACAAAGGAAAGGGATTTTCCTGCTTCCAGCAGTGGGGAACTGTGGGAAGATGGCCACAGAGAGGACGCCATTAGGGTAAGATTTGACTGTAGGGTCCTTCTCAGGGTTGGTAAGAGCCTATGGCTGTCTAGGAAAAAAGGAAGTACAGCAGCATTCTTATATAAAGTGGGTAAGGGGGAGATTTTCTTCATTTAGCAGCTTTCTAATTCTCTTTAGCCCAAATAGATTTTTTTAAGACAAACTTTCGAAGTAACATATTCTGGTTTCCTTCAATTCAGGTGAACATTTTCTTAACCAAGACACAAGCAAGGAGACTGGAAGAACAAAGGGAAAAATCAGCTCATAGGCAAAGTACATAAAATGTGAAGGGGACACTGATGGTGGGCCATTCTCACGGGTTCTGTCGAGTGACTTTTCCTTTTAGGGCATAGCTCCAGGTGACAGAATACCAACTGCGCTAGGACATTGTGGCCGGTGTTCCCAGCAGCAGGACTGTTTGCTTGCTTCTGGGGACAAATCCCCCCACAGCTTTTGAGGTTGCCAAGGTCTGTGTTGAATGTGCAGTGAGAACAGAGGAAAACCAAGTTTTCTAACATTCTTGTACTGACTTTCTCAGATATGCAGCCTAGTGGTAGAGTTTCCAATTTATAAATTCAGAAGGGAGAGATCAATGATAACTCCTGAGCAGATAAAAAGGGTATAAAATATATTATAATAAAAGTTATTTTAAACTGATGAGTTGTTAAAGTGGCTGGGCTAATACTCTCAATAATGTTGACACACCAGAGGTGGAGGCAAGAGGTTAAAGCCATCCTAGCCCACAAAGCAAGCTCCAGGCCAGCAAGGGCTAACAACAACAACAACAACAACAAATAATAATAATAATAATAATAATAATAATAATAATAATAATAATAATAAAGGATCATTGGCCAAGCTAGATGGTTCATCAGGTAAAGCCACTTGTCACCAAACCTGACAATATGATGGCCAAGTCTGAGAAGTCTAATGACCTGAATTCAATCCTTGGAACCTACACAATAGTAGGAGAGAACCTGAACCAGTCACCACAAGTTGTCCTCTGACATACACACACATACACACATACACATACACACATACAAATACACACATACACATACACATACACCCACACACACATATACACACACACACACACAACACATATACACACACATACACACATACATACATATACACAAACATACACACATACACACATACATACATATACACACACATACATACACACACATATACACACACATATGCACACACACACATATACACATACACATAAACACACACATACACACACACATCAGTCAATCAATACATAAAAAACTGAATGAAACTTATGCCTCTGGACATCTTTTTTTTTCTCCATTTTTATTAAATTGGGTATTTCTTATTTGCATTTCAAATGTTATTCCCTTTCCCGGTTTCCAGGTCAACATCCCCCCTCCCCCTCTCCTTGTATGTAGGTGTTCCCCTCCCCATTCTCCCCCCATTACAGCCTTCCTCCTAACAATCCTGTTCACTGGAGGTCCATCCTTGGCAGGGCCAAGGGCTTCCCCTTCGACTGGTGCTCCTAATAGGCTATTCATTGCTACCAATGCAGTTGGAGCCCAGGGTCAGTCCATGTATAGTCTTTGGGTAGAGGCTTAGTCCCTGGAATCTCTGGTTGCTTGGCATTTGTGTTCATATGGGGTCTCAAGCCCCTTCAGCTCTTTCAGTCCTTTCTCTGGTTCCTTCAACAGGGGTCCCGTTCTCAGTTCAGTGGTTTGTTGCTGGCATTCGCCTATGTTTTTGCCATATTCCGACTGTGTCTCTCAGGAGAGATCTACATCCGGTTCCTGTCAGCCTGAACTTCTTTGCTTCATCCATCTTATCTAGTTTGGTGGCTGTATATGTATGGGCGACATGTGGGGCAGTCTCTGAATGGGTGTTCCTTCAGCCTCTGTTCTAAACTTTGCCTCCCTATTCCCTCCCAAGGGTATTCTTGTTCCCTTTTTAAAGAAGGAGTGAAGCATTCACGTTTTTGTCATCCTTCTTGAGTTTCATGTGTTCTGTGCATCTTGGGTAATTCGGGCATTTGGCCTAATATCCACTTGTCAATGAGTGCATACCATGTGTGTTTTTCTGTGATTGGCTTACCTCACTCAGGATGATATTTTCCAGTTCCATCCATTTGCCTATGAATTTCATAAAGTCATTGTTCTTGATAGTTGAGTAATATTCCATTGTGTAGATGTACCACATTTTCTGTATCCATTCCTCTGTTGAAGGGCATCTGGGTTCTTTCCAGCTTCTGGCTATTATAATTAAGGCTGCTATGAACATAGTGGAGCATGTGTCTTTGTTGTATGCTGGGGCATCTTTTGGGTATATGCCCAAGACAGGTATAGCTGGATCCTCAGGCAGTTCAATGTCCAGTTTTCTGAGGAACCTCCAGACTGATTTCCAGAATGGTTGTACCAGTCTGCAATCCCATCAACAAAGGAGGAGTGTTCCTCTTTCTCCACATCCTCGCCAGCCTCTGCTGTCCCTGGAGTTTTTGATCTTAGCCATTCTGACTGCTGTGAAGTGGAATCTCAGGGTTGGTTTGATTTGCATTTCCCTTATGACTAAAGATGTTGAACATTTCTTTAGGTGCTTCTCAGCCATTCAGCATTCCTCAGCTGTGAATTCTTTGTTTAGCTCTGAACCCCATTTTTTAATAGGGTTATTTGTCTCCCTGCGGTCTAACTTCATGAGTTCTTTGTATAGTTTGGATATAAGCACTCTATCAGTTGTAGGATTGGTAAAGATCTTTTCCCAATCTGTTGGTTGCCGTTTTGTTCTAACCACAGTGTCCTTTGCCTTACAGAAGCTTTGTAGCTTTATGAGATCCCATTTGTCAATTCTTGATCTTAAAGCATAAGCCATTGGTGTTTTGTTCAGAAAATTTTCTCCAGTGACCATGTGTTCGAGATGCTTCCCCAATTTTTCTTCTATTAGTTTGAAAATTTTTTTTTCTTTTTTTTTTTTTCCGGGGCTGGGGATTGAACCCAGGACCTTGCGCTTCCTAGGCAAGGGCTCTACCACTGAGCCAAATCCCCAACCCCCTTCTATTAGTTTGAATGTATCTGGTTTGATGTGGAGGTCCTTAATCCACTTGGACTTAAGCTTTGTACAGGTTGATAAGATTGAATCAATCTGCAATCTTCTACATGCTGACCTCCAGTTGAACCAGCACCATTTGCTGAAAATGCTATCTTTTTTCCATTGGATGGTTTTGGCTCCTTTGTCAAAAATCAAGTGACCATAGGTGTGTGGGTTCATTTCTGGGTCTTTGATTCTATTCCACTGGTCTATCTGTCTGTCTCTGTACCAATACCATGCAGTTTTTATCACTATTGCTCTGTAATACTGCTTGAGTTCAGGGATAGTGATTCCCCCTGAAGTCCTTTTATTGTTGAGGATAGTTTTAGCTATCCTGGGTTTTTTTTTTTATTCCAGGTGAATTTGCAAATTGTTCTGTCTAACTCTATGAAGAATTGGATTGAAATTTTGATGGGGATTGCATTGAATCTGTAGATTGCTTTTGGTAGAATGGCCATTTTTACTATATTAATCCTGCCAATCCATGAGCATGGGAGATCTTTCCATCTTCTGAGGACTTCTTCAATTTCTTTCTTCAGAGGTGGCTCACACCAGTAGGATTTGTTGAGGAGGCAGAGGCAAGAGGATCACGAGTTCGAGGCCAGCCTAGGCCTCTAGACATCTTAAGACACAGCTATTCACAGGTAGGTGCGGCCCCAGAAGTAAGCCCTCAGACAAAAGGCAGTTCCTGCATTATTATTAAGCTGTGATGTGACCTCCAGCACACAAAAATGAAGAGAACTTATCAGTGAGGCCAAACCCTCCACACCTCCTCTACGCCATTGTCTATAGACACAAACTGGGAGTGAGAAGGGAGGAGGGGACGCAGCCAGAGCAAAAGGCACAGGGGAGAGCCCCTAATGAAAGCAAAGTGTGAGGATTCCTGTGTATGATGAGGCAAGAATGGATCCTGTTACTCTATATGCTAAAATAAATAACACAGGCTGGGGCTCATGGGGCCTTTTCCTTCTTCTCTTAAAACAGCAATGGAAACCATGAAGAGAAAGCATGAGAATTCTCTACTCCTTCTGCTAATCAGCAAATTCAGTTTTCATTCTCATTCAGGGATGTCCAATGTTTTGATACTGGGACAAGACCAGATGGTCCACATTCTTAGCTGTCCTGAGGCTGGTGAGCCCTGTGGTTAGACACATCTGCTCTAAATAATTGAATAAAAATGCTCTAGGTGACCATTTTTTTCCAAATGTGGGCCCCGGAAGCTTGGCCCTTATCTGCAAGGGTGTCTGGCTGCTCTTGCCCTCCAAGGTCTGGCTGATCACTCTGTCTCTGCCATGGGCATCCCAGGCTACAGAGAAAGAGGCTGCAAACTTACAACTCTGGCTACAGAGCCTCAGTAAGTCACCAAATCACCCACTTCCCTCCCCTGTTAAATGAGATAGTGCTCGAATCTCCCTCACAGACCACCGTTGGAAGGACTGAAGGAAAGCAACCACACCAAGCACTCAGAGCAAGCCCAGCAGAGTCCTCGCCACGGCCTACTGTTGAAGCTCAAACATGGCCTTACTTCTCTGCACAGATTGTGATACTGAAACATAGATGATCTCTGATATCTCATTTTCGTCTTTCTTCATCGGCAGGCTCCCCTCTGCCCGCCTAGCACAATACGTATGCTAGTGTCAATTAGGGATGGATGAATGAACGCCATCTCACACTATCCAAACCACAAAAGCAAAACAAACAGAACAGAAAATACCAAGTGCTCAAGACAGCTGGGAGAAATTGGAACCTTGTACGCTGTTGATGAGAATGTAAAATAGTGTGGCTGACAGGAAACAATATGGTGGTTCCCCTGTAATGAAAAACAGAAATATTGTGCCATCCAGCGATTCTACTTTTAGGTACCTACCTGAAGGAACTGAAAGTGGGGATTTGAACAGAATTTGTTCACAGTCACTGCAGTCTTACTCACTGTAGCCAAAAGGTGAAAGTAGTCCCACTATCTATTTGTGGATGAACTGATAAGAAGTCCCACTATCTAATTGATTTAATATATAGACAATGAAGTATTACTCTGTCTTAAAAGGGGAACTCTAACATGTGCTACTGTATGAGTGAAACCTAGGCAGTATGATATTAAGTGAAATTAGCCAGTCGCAATAAGCCAAATAGGCCGCTGATGTGGTTCAGAGAATAAGGGTACTTGCCTCCAAGCCTGATCAACTGGGATCCATATGGTGGAAAGAGAGGATGGCTCTTGGGGATTGTATTATACTTTGAGCTCAATACACATACTGTGGCATGGGCATGTACTTGCCCGTGCGTGCATGCATGTGTGCGATCATCTAGAGTAGCCAGAACCATAGAAACAGCCAAGAGATCTGGGAAGAAGTCCCTGGGGAGTAACTCAGTGTGTAGAGCGCTGTTGTACAAGGGTAAGAACAATTGTGTATGACATGCCTGGCACCCATGGGAGAGCCAAGTGCATCAGCTGCATCTGTAATCTAGAGCTGGGAATGTGGAGACAGACGACTTCAGGGGCTCACTGCCAGTCTAGCTCAGAGGCCCCGAGCAACACGTTCAGTGAAGACTATGTTTCAAGTGAATAAGGTGGAAAGCTAAAGAAGACGCCTGTCACTGTCCTGGCCTCCACAAACAGAGCGGGCGGGTCCACAAGAAGCACCTTAATGGATCTATTTTAGATTTGTGAGATGAAAGAATAGGAGCTTGATTGGAGGACAATGCACATACTAAATGTACCAAATCACACTGACCCGTACAGCTGAGCAACTCAGAGGATGGATTTTACATTATAAATATTTTATTTAGAGAAGATTGAATGAATGCAGTGATATGTGCTGGAAAATGTTACAGTGAGAGAAGCCAGAACAAAACCTACAATTACATGCTCAATGCTTGTATGAAAATTCCAGATGAGGCAAATCCACAGAACCAAGTAGATTACTGACGAAGGGATGAGGAGGGTAGGGAATAGGTGTGGCTGTTAACCGGTACATTGGGGGATGATAAGCAAAGGCTATTCAAGGAGTATCAAGCTACATGGAGGAGAAAGATTCTGGTGCATTACTGCGCAGTTGGGGTCTATAGCAAATGATGATGTACAACATACCGAAAAGGATGCTGGGTGCTTTCATCCTGAAGAAATGACAAATGCTAGAGGAGACGGGCTCGAACGTTAAGTCATGGGTGCGTGTGTTGGACTATCCCTGCCCATACACACACCTTTATATTTTTTACACGCCAATTGTTTAAAGTAAAATAAAATAGGAAAGGAAAAGACACTGACTTGAGTCTGAAATGCTGCAGGAAGAATCCAAATAGGTCATCTTTGCAAGCTTCGGTCTCTGACCCAGCAGCCTTAAAAATTCTCAGGTTCACTGCATGCCACGGAGCCCTAAAAGTGTGGGGCTTTAGCAGTGACCAGAAGATCCGGCTCTCCCAGGAGAGCAACTGTCAGTCTAACCTGGAATCAGAGCTCTAAGAATAGACCTGGTACAGCATTCCCCCTAGAAACACCCTGCAGGGAATTCAACTCGCTACTTGCCTGGTAATGATGTAATTACGCAGTATTCATTGATAATGTGCAAAAACAATCACAAGACAGTATAAACAAACAGCTGCTGAGAGCAGGCGCCCTGAAACATGCTAAAGGCAAACTTCAAAAAAAAACCCTAATCCCAAGTGTGCGGCAGAGCATATGTGACCGTTCAGAAGTGACAAAGACACATTCTGCAGGGCGCCATATAGGCAAGAGCATTAGGGGGAGGAAACCTGAAGCCGGAATGAGAGAGAATGCAAAGTAAGGCTTGATTCACTCTCTGCCAGGCATCCCTCGCCATCCATGTGCTTCTCAGCTTGGAAACGCCTTCTGTCCTAACACATTTCACACAGAGCAGATTCACTTGGCTCCTGAAAACACTTTCTCGAGCAGCCAACAGGAGCCTGGCGAGCTTGTTCAAGGTGCTATACCCAGTCAAATCCTTGCTGTCTTGGTGCGATGGGCAGGCAGAAGACCACTTCAAGACCACCCACTCGCACCCTGCAAGGTCCTGGTGAAGCTTCTAGACCAGTGTAAGAACTGCAAACCCTAGTATTTGAAAACTACCAAGGCCTCCTTGCAGCTGAGGTGGAAACATATGTAAACAATGTAGCCCTATATCAAGCACTGCTTTGTTCCCGGAGCCACCCTCCTCTTCTTTGCCTAGAAGCTGCCACAAAGGAAGAGCTCAAGCAAGATTTGTCATCTGAAGCCAGCTGCTCTCTCTCTGCAACCTATTTGTGTTCCAACTGAGGCAGCACAGGCTGGTAGCATTTTCTTAGTTCCTAGATTGTATAAAACGTATGGTCTTTTTAAGACAGGGTCTCTTGTAGCTCAGGCTGGCCTCTAACTTACTCTGTCGTTGAGGATAACCTTAGCCTCCTATCCTGCCTCTACCTACGGAATGCTGGGTTTACAAGTGTGCTCTACTATAGCCTGTTTAAACCATGCTAAACTAATTGGATTCTACATATTTTCTTATTCTAGACATTTTGTATAAGTGACAGAATAAATATATGTCTAACTTTTTCATCTTTGTTTTTCAGATCTATCCATGTTATTGTACGCAAGGCTTCATTACTTTTTATGGCTGAGTAGTATTCCGCTATTCTTAACCTTTTAAAATTGACATATATGTACACATAGTATTTTATTCATTCAGTAGTTGACGTGGACTTGGGTTGTTACTAATTTTAGCCTTTGTGCTTAATGGTGATGTATACGTTTATATATAGGTTTTAATGTAATGCATGTTTGTGTTTAAAGGAGTCATATACTTTTGTATATAGGTTTTAGTGTAATGTATGTGCTCTCTCGGGTATGCCTAGGAGTGGAATTACTGAGTCATATGGTGAGTTCTGTTTAGCTTTTTGAGGAAGTCCTGGAGCAGCTGCCCCACTGTACACCTGCAGCCCTTACTCTGTGGAAAGGCAGAGTGTCTTCTTGGTTCTTTGTTTCATGTTCTTTATTATCCAACTGAACCTTGTGTCCATTTTTCAAGACCCCTCCAGACATGTTCATATTTTCCCCAACTTGACCCCAACCAATGACAGGGATCTTGAACCTATCAGGAAACAGAAGAGATGGCTCCAGCTAAGTGCCAGGCACTGGAAACCATGGCTCACGTGCTTTGGTTTGTGGGGGGTGGTGGTGGTGGTGGTGGTGATTATCCATGCCCCCATTTTATCAATAAGAAACCTAAAAAGCCTGTGTCAACTTTATTTCTCCCCAATCTAGGATCCTAAGAACAGGGATTCCCAATCTGTTCCTGTAGCAACCACAGCACTTAGAACCAAACAACAGAATCTTAAGATCCAGAAAGCTCTACTCCTCTTTTTAAACTATTAGAACTACTTTGGAGTTCTGTGAAGACCCTGTCGGTCTTATTCACACTGTCTACCTAGAGCTTAAAACAGTACGTGTTATGGTCTACAGTAGTTGTTCAGTAAGTATTTACCAAGTGAATGAATTTTTATGATGAATGAAAAGATTTTGCCAAATGAAGATACTTTAAACAGTTGTGCTAAGGCTTGCTTCCCAAAAGAACTAAGTAAAATAAAAAAAATTGTAGGGGCTGGAGAGATGGCTCAGTGGTTAGGAGCACTGACTGTTCTTCCAGAGGTCCTGAGTTCAAATCCCAGCAACCACATGGTGGCTCACAACCATCTGTAATGAGATCTGATGCCCTCTTCTGGTGTGTCTGAAGACAGCTACAGTGTACTCATATATAATGAATAAATATATTTTTTAAAAATTGTACAAAGGATATATTAAAATATAGTTTGCTAGAAAAAAAATGAAAGGAGAAATAAGTGCATGCACACGCTCATGGACACACACACCCCAGGCCCTTGTGAATCAGGCCCTCGGATGGGATGAGGAGTCCTTGTCACACTTCCCCAGAGGATGCCAGCTGAGCTTTCCACAGAACACTTCCCATGCCTGTGCTCCTGGAGGCAGTGCCATGGGAATAGCGCTGTCCATAGCTTCCTTCCTAGGCTCAGGAGATCTCACTCTGAACTGATGCCACATTTCAGCAACACTGCAGCCAGGAAGCCTTTGCTAGACTCATTGCCATTGAGTTCACTGACTGCTGGATGATTTCATGATTAAATTGCCGATGCTGCCCATACCAACATGGTGTCATTTTGAAAAGCTCAAAGAGTCAGGAGACTGAGAAGGGGGCTGGGGGTGGGGTCCTACATCACAAAGACCCATTGAAGGGCTCCAATCAGAACTAAGGCCTGTAATCAGAACATTTACAAGTAACTTTACAAACTGTACCTTGGTACTTGAGTCACAGGACATAAACAATTGCCTGGGACATTGTCCATCATTGAACTGACGTCAATTCCCACAATAGTCAATGTTCTCTTCACCTTGAAACAATTTATGTGCTCTCCCCATTTTACCTTCAAAAACCCTTGCTTCTCTCTGCCTCTCTGAATGTGCCCACAGTTGCCATGGCATTGCTGGTCAGTACTCTTCCCCATTAAGCCTGTCCCCATGGAAAGCCACTCTCTGTTATTTAGTTTGACAGGAGCATTCTGCATGGATGATGACAGGTGACTATGTCAGAAGAGAATCACAGGTCAGCCTCTTCTCAATCCTCTCCTTTCAGCCTGCTTTCTTATTTTTAACTAATGGGGATTAAAGGCATGCTAGTCTGGACATCAGAAGTTCTCCAAAATGAACAAGAGACTCTTACCACTTCTCTATTCTATAGCCCAACCCCATCCCATAAGCACACCCCAAGCACTGGGAGGATGAGTACATTCTGTGCAGGCAAGAATAGGGATCCCTGTTGCCCTCCACCTATATCAAAAGCCAGCTCTCTTTGCAGCCTGGGTTCTTCTCTCAAGGTTGAAGATATTACAGGAATATAGCACGCAGTGTTGGAAATTATACTGGTGTCCAAACGAGAAAAGGCAGCTCCTTAACCACTTTTCCTTACTTGTTCAAGTCTCACACACTTCCTTCTCCAAAGAACAAGGAGGACTTTCTGATTTAGCATGTTGAAATCTACAGATATGCAATTCTTTGTCTTTAATTTGAGTAGACCCAGACGGTGACAAGCTCAGGTCATGGGGATACAGGTCCCCTTATTAGGGCAAGGATGTAGCATATGGGTCAGGGTAAGAGGAACCAGCTAAGGAGGGGTAAGGAGGAGATTTGTATGAGAAGTCAGGATAACCCCTAGGTAGAGAGAGTCTAGGTGGCTCTCAGGGGGTGAGGAGGCATAGGATTGCAGTCTCCACCCCAGAGCATGTGAACCACCGGGCACCAGGAACTTGAGCAGTTTCAAAACAGCCTTGCAGGGACATAAAGGAACATCAGTGCAGATTTGGCCAGCCTGGGTGTGGTCCTCCAACCAAAAGCTACAGCATCACTAGAGTCCGGTGTGAACGATTTGAGATCTCGCCACTCAGCGGCATCACCTGAACGCACATTGATGGGCATTGAAGAGCCAGGCCTGCTCAACATTAAACTCAGTAGGTAACTCAGCTGAAGCTGGGACCAGACGGCCCTCAAGCATTCGAGTGCCTGGGAATTTCCCAGAACGCGCTCAACCCAGTCAACTTTGGCTGTGGCTTTAGAAAGGCCATAGACGGTGATGATTCCAGATGTTGTAACTATTGGGTCCAGACAGATGACCTGAAGTTCCTGAGTATGTACATACAGCGCAATATGTGAAACTAACTTTTATTTCCCTGATGTTATAGCCATCTCTGAGGCTTACTGCCTCTGTCTAACCTAGGCCTAGTCCCAGAAGCTTCTAGCCATCATACAATCTAATCTAGACCTAGAATGCTTTCAGCCTCGAGACTTGCTGCTGAATGAGCTGGCTCCTTCCTAATTCTTTCTGATCTCTGGCTGGTTCAATCCAGCTGTTCCGGCTCAAACTCCTCTCCAAGCTGCCTGGTTCGCTCTGGCTTCTCTATCTACCTCTGACTTTTTGTTCTGCTTGCTCTGAAACTAACTCTGCCAATCTGCTCCTCCTCATCCTCTGACTCGTTCTGTCCTCACCTGTGTCTAGCTCATTCTCTCTGCAACCTGTCTCTGTATAACTGTCCCAGTAAAGCTACCTCCTTTCTCTCCTTCTCTTTCTCTGTGCTACTCTCTCTTAAGTAGCCTCTCATGTCTCTCTCTCTTCTTGAGAGAGCTGGGCAGATCCCATTCTGTCAAATCTCTCTCTGATTCATCACTTCGTCTGCCTCACAATTAGACACAATGCTTCCTTCTACGAACTTAAGTTTACCTTCATTGTTTGGGATTAAAGGTGTGTACTAAGGGCACGTCTATATTCCAGCCGGAGGGATTAAAGGTATGTGCTAGGGCTGAGCCACACCACAACTAGAAATGGGTTTTTCCAGGAAGCAACATAATCTCAGGGTTCACAGTGTGATCAAATATCCCGAAGCAATAATATCCTTGATTGACTTGTGTTTTTTCTATTTTACCTATTGCTCATTTCCATGCAGTAGGGATAGGTGCAGATGGAAAACTAGACAAGATTAAAAGAGACAGACAGAGAGGAAGGTAAAACTCTCTGACTACAGCCTCCAAGCGCCTGAGTCCTTAATAGCTCTATGGTCAGATATAGCTTAGAACTTGCTTTATGGTGAGTAAAGGGAGAAGCAGGACCAACAAGAGGGAAGCCTGGAGGCTGCAGCTCTGTGCTGGAATTTTCAGAGCAGAGGGCTGCCAGCAGACAAACCTCCAGAGCAGCATAGACCCACAGAGGCCGTGCCATCCAAAGCACCAAGTTGACAGAAATGAGGTTCATCCAAGGAGCGACTTTGATAAACTGGCAGGTGAGGGCCATCTTTGTCAGGTGCCTTCATGGACACGTGGCTGCATGGACAGATCTAAATATGCCTTTGCTCCTGATGCCACAATTATCCCTGTAACCACAATCACCAGTGACCACCACCATCACAAACACTACCATAAATCACTACAGTCACTGACACCACAATCACTACCACTACCATAGTTGCTACTGGAATCACCACCATTTCTTCTAGGCTCCGCCCCCAGTTACCTGGCAACAGCCAGGTGTGCCTGACTCAGTATAAAAGGGGCTGCTTGCCCCCTCCTCCCTCACTCCTCACTCACCCTCTTCCCTCTCAGTCCCTTCTCTCCCCATTCCCCTCCCCCATCTCTCTCCTTGTGTTCATTTCCAACCTCTACTCCTCCCCTCTCCCTCTGCCTCTCCCTCTGCCTCTCCCTCTGCCTCTGCTTCTCTCTACTCCCTTAACTCCCCATGCCCTAAATAAACTCTACTCCATACTACACCATCATGAAGCTGGTACCTCAGGGGTAAGAGATGCCTTAGCCGCAAAGCCACCCTTGTCCACCTCACCATACCTCACACTACCAAACATATCCCTGGCTCCCTTTCCTTTTTTATAAAACTCAAAAACCACCACCACTGCCATCACTGCCACTGCCACAGTCTTCACATTTTTAAAAAAAATGTGTTATAAATGTGTTATAAAAATTCTGATTCTTTGGCTCTTTACTAAGAAACTTAGTCCCCCAAAGTTCTGTGTTAATGGTATTTGGAACTGAGACCTTTGGAAGGCAATCAGTTCCTGGGGCTTAGACCCTCATGATCACATTAGTGGCTTCTTAGACTCACACCAGCAAGTTTTTTTTATTTCCCACTACATGGTACCCTGCAGAATCCCCGCTAGGCAGAAGGTCCTCAACAAATGTGGCACCCTTGGACTTCTCAGCCTCCAGAACTATAAAAAATAATGTCTTCTGTGACTTTTTTAAAGACACAGAAGGTTTATTATTTAAAGGTTTCCCCTAAATATACCCCAGGTTAGACCAAACTCACGATCTTCCTGTTCTAGTCTCCTTGGTGCTGGGATCCCTGACATCGTTTTCCTTTTCCATGTTCAGTTCCAGCAGCAAGAACTGGATGCAAATAGGCGGTGTGCAGTTGGCCTAATGCCGCTTGTATTCTAATGCCAATCTGGGGCCCCAGACTGTTTGCCTCAAAGACAAGACAAGAGCACATAGCCCCTGTGACCTTATCCCCAGTTGACTGTGACTGGTGAATAAAGATGCCATCAGCCAATGACTGGGGGAGAAGAGAAATAGGTAGGGTTGAAGTTTGGTGGGCTTAGGGGAAGGAGGTGAGAGAAGCAGTAGCTATAGGATAGAGAAGATGTGCAGGGAAGAGGAGAGAAAGGGCCACCATGGAAGAATAACATGCAGGAAGGAGCAGGAGAGCCTCCGTGGGCTAAGGGCCAAGAGAACGTGACCCAGAGGGCTGCCTAATTGGGTCGAGATCAGCCAAGATGGCAGTTAGAAATTAGTAAGTAATAAGTTGGAGTTATCAGTAGTAAAGTGGATTCGAACCACATGGAGGTCAAGCAGCTGTCCAGCTACTGTGCTGCTTAAGGCTTATTAAAATATAAAGGCTGTGCGTGTCTTTCATCCCGGAACATAGATGGTCTAAGGCGGGAAGGAACTCAGGCCGGGATTTTTAAAGTATTTTTTACAACAGCAGTGATTGATTTCTACTTCTTTAGCCTTCTCAATGTGTCGGGTTCAGTATTCCTAGATGCAAGATTCCTCTGACCTGAAGTGCCAGTCCTACAGAGACGAATTCCATAAAACAATTCTAGACTTTGCCAGGCATGGTGGCACACACCTTTAACCCTAGCACTCAGTAGACAGAGGCTGGTGAACCTCTGAGTTCAAAGCCAGCCTGGTTTACAGAGAGAGTTCCAGGACAGCCTAGGGCTATAGGAAGAAATCCTGTCTTGAAGAAGCTAAAGGAGAAGGGAAAGGAGGAAAAGGGAGGTAGGGAGGGAAGGAAGGAAGAAAAAAATTCTAAAAACTATTGGATAATATGAGTTTCAAGGAATAACAATGGCCCCTTAGGGGCCACACACCCCTTCCTTCCTGCAGCAAGAGCCCACAGACCAAGGCAGAAGCATGCACATGAGTAAAACCAAGCCCCTCTCACTTTTGACAGTCTGTTATTACTGGGCAGAAGCTCCTCCTACTAGGTCCAAAAAGCTTCAGAGTCTGTCCTGGTACCAGCCCCATGCTCCACCACTGTCATGACAGCCTGCTCCATGGCTCTCTGAGGAGAACAGGAAACCTCTCTCTCTCTCTCTCTCTCTCTCTCTCTCTCTCTCTCTCTCTCTCTCTCTCAGTTTTGGCTTTTATTTCATGTATAACATTAAAACACTGTCAAATCAAGTCTTATATTTGAAAAATTGAGTAACAAACTTAGATTACAAAAGCACTGTTCCTGAACAAAATTGTAAGGTAGTGAAGCATTCAGGTGGTTAAGCATCTGTCATACACTTAATTACCGAGACCCTACTTGTACCAGGGAATTCATACGGTCCAAGGATGGGTAAACGTAGACTGTTTCTTCCACAACACAAATTCCAACAGGAAGAATAATGATATGGATGTGAAAACAATGCATTCAATTCAGGGTGAGCAGATCCTGAATAGTTGCACCTACAGCCACTCTAAAGCTATTCGCCCAGTGGATAAGATAACCAGGAAGAGAGTATATGGTACAGTCTCTTTGGATTTGGAACACATTCTGACTGCTGTCAGGAAGACATGTTTTATGATTTTTGGTCAATTAGCTAATTATTTTTTTAAAAACCCACCATATGTAATCAGCTTTGTTTAAATAATAATTGTGTACATATACATTCAATAAACAACTAGACACTTAGATATTCTTTTTTTTTAATTTCTTTTTATTTATATGAGTACACTGTAGCTGTCTTCGGACACACCAGAAGAGGGCATCCAATCCCATTACAGATGGTTGTGAGCCACCATGTGGTTACTGGGAATTGAACTCAGGACCTCTGGAAGAGCAGTCTGTGCTCTTAACCACTGAGCCATCTTTCCAGCCCCCAATTAGCTAATTTTTAAATTACCTCAAGCCCATATAATTGTGTGTATACATAATCTGGTGTTAGGATGGTGTATAGGATAAATGAATGGCAGAGTATAGGCTCAAATGAGGTTAACATTTATAAAAAATTAACATGAAAGTAAAGTCCACTCAACCACAAAATAAGGAATATGTTTATGGGAACAGTAGCTTGCGCCTGGCCTTGACAATCTGATTTTGTTCCCGCATTCCTATTTAGTCACATTGTTCCTTGAGGAGAATTTAACAATAATATCTTGCCAGTGTGTTATCACTTTCAAAAATTCTTGCTAACAATTTAGCAAAGTGGGAGGAAGTTTTAGTTTGGTGAGCGTTTCCTAATCTTCTCTGTTAGATATCTCATCAAGTAGGAGGTATCAAAAGAACTTTGATTCCCCTGATGTAATAGTCGTCTCCAAGGCTTACTGCCTCAGTCTGCTACCCTGGGCCTAGTCCTGGAAGCTTCTAGCCTCCATACAATCTTATCTAGGCCTAGAATGTTTTCAGCCTCTGAGACTTGCTGCTCACCCCTTCCTAGTTTTGTTGTTGTTGTTGTTGTTGTTGTTGTTTTGTTTGTTTGTTTGTTTCTGAACTCTGGCTGGCTGATTCAACTCAGTTGTTCTGGCTCAAACTCCTCTCCAAGCTGACTGATTCAATCTGGCTTCTCTTAGCCTCTCCTGAATTGTTCTGCCTGACTTCAAACTAACTCTGGCAATCTATTGTAATCACCTAGCTCCTTCTCATTCTCTGGCTCGTTCTGTCTTCACTTATGCTATCTGTTTCTGTACAACTGTCCCAGAAAAGCTGCCTCCTTCCCCTCTCTCTGGACTACGCTCTAAGTAGTTTCCCTTTCCTCTCTCTTCTCAAGAGGGTTGGGCATATCATCTTTTGTCAAATCCCCCCAGAGAGCTCCCCTCTCTTAGAAACCCAGCAAAGGAGCAAAATGGGCCACCCGAAAGTGACTACCAGCACTTAGCATGAATGACTCAAGTCCTAACCAGTGTATCAGGCTGCCCCTGCTTCCTCTTTCCTTATGTCATTTCTGAGAAGCATGCATGAGGACCTCTTGCCTTACCAACCCAGCTGCTTGGGCCATGGCAGCTACATTAGGGGGTGACCTCACCACACTGGAGGGGGACTGCCAACTGTAAGGGAGTCAAAAAGTCTAGCCTTGCATCAGTCATGTGGACAGAGAGGAAAGAGAAAGAAGGCAGCGTTAGAAGAAACCGTGAGGTGGGGGAAAGAGAGCTACTCAGACAGCGTGGATTCTGGTAGTTTACTTCCTGACTCCTACTTCCTGAAGCTTAACAACCATTTGCAATCAGGAAGCATCCATGAAGCTCGCATTTCCATTATAGTTACAGTACTCTTCAATTACACTGGCTGTCTCTCACACAGTTATCCCAGGTCTCCTGGGCACTGGGGGTCCTTTTAGATATCTGTTTGCAACTCCAGACTTTTGTGGCAAAGTCAGGAGTAAAGGCGATTCAAAAGGCACTTAATAAATGGAAGGACAAAGGCCCTGGGTTCGGTCCCCAACTCCGAAAAAAAGAAAAAGAAAAAAAAATGGAAGGACAACTTGATTATCATACATTATCCTTCATGAGCATGTGTTTCATGTAAAATTGTGGACCTTATATTTGGTATCTTATCCACACATGTATACAAACGTGCAAATAATTTACATCTTCTCAGTCATCCACAAGCTGATACTTAGAAGACATTTTTAAATCAGTTAGGACTTGCCAGCAGAATGAAAGCGCAGTATGTACACATGGATGACCTTTAAAACCACACAGAATGTTGTGGCAAAGAAGTAAATACAAGTTGTTTGGCTTTTTGTTGTTGTGGTGGTGGTTGTGGTTGTTACTTTCGTAGACTAATATCCACATGCTAAAGACTAAAACCTCCTAGGCGAAACCTTATATGGCAAAAGGGGCATTGCCATGCATGGTCGGGTTAAGGATCTTGAGATGAGATTATTCTGAGTCATCTGTTAGGTCTAAACTAAAATCACAAGTGTCCTTCTGAGAAGGAAACACATTTGATGACGGACGTAGGATATGGAGGAAGCCAGAAGCTGGGGTGATTTGAGGAGTCACAGACAAAGCAGATGGCTTCCAAAAGCTAACACAGCAAAGGGGGCATCCAGTAAATCACAGCCCTGCCAACTGAGTCTACCCCAGCGGAACTGATTTCCGACTTCTGACCTGTCGGAAGTCATAAGACAAGCTTGTGGTGTCTTATTGTGGTGGTTTGAATGGGAATGTTTAAATGCTTGGTCCCCAGTTAGTGGAACTGTTTGGGAAGGATTAGGGGATGTGGCCTTGTTGAAAGAGGTGTGCCATGGGGGTGGGTTTTTAGATTTCGAAAACCCATGCCAGGCCCAGTTCTCTTCTCTCTCTCTCTCTCTCTCTCTCTCTCTCTCTCTCTCTCTCTCTCAACTCTATGGAGTTTTATTGCTATCTCAGGAGATCCCTAATAGAAGTCTGGTCTTCAGGCCCAGAGAAAAGCCTCTTTGCCAGCCATCTCACTAATTCTGATTTTTTTTTCCTATGTCTTTCTTGAGGAGCTGTGCTTACTCATTGCCTTGAGTGTATACTTCAGTTTTTAGTAAACTCAACATTTTCCTTTACTTAATAACTTTCTGAATTTAGGGTGCAGAAGTAGGCAGATCTCTGTTTGTTCAAGGCCAGCCTGGTCTATAAAGTGAGTTCCAGAACAGCCAGGGTTACGCAGAGAAACTTTGTTTCAAAAAAGCAAAAGCAAACAGACAAACCACAAAAAACTCCCTTCTTAGCTCTTTGAGGTGGTGCACAGCTTTAAATCCCAGCACTCTGGAGGCAGAGGCAGGAAGTTTGAGGCCTGCTTGTTCTACAGACTGAGTTTTAGGGCAGCCAGGACTACACAGAGAAACTCTGTGTCAAAAAGACAGACAGACAGACAGACGAAAGAAAGAAAGAAAGAAAGAAAGAAAGAAAGAAAGAAAGAAAGAAAGAAAGAAAGAAAGAAAGAGAAAGAAACAGAAACAAAGAAAGAATAAAACAACGCCCTTCTTTACTTAATAGCCGATTTGTAGCTTTATTTCTGCTGCTGTGATTAAAATACCCAAATAGTGACTTAGAAGGAAAGGGATGAGTTTTAGCTCACGGTTTCAGGTAACAGCCCATCCTTGGGATGAAGACACAGCTGCAGAGCTTGAGGCAGCTGGTCACATCTCACTCAGTCAAGCAGAGAGAATGTTCTGTTTGCTTGTGCTCAACTAAATTTTCTGCTCTTCCAACAGTTCAGGACAACCCCGCCCGCCCAAAACCTCTACCCCCACCCCCCACACTTCTGCCCCACCTCTACCCCTACACCCCCACCCTACCACTCTTCTCCCTCCCCCTCCCCTTCCCCTCCTCCACCTCCACCCCTGGGAATAAGGCCCTCACAATCCCCACAGACATGGCCACAGGCCATGTGGGCAATCCCTTGCTGGGACACGTTTACCAAGTGATTATAGACTGTGTCAACCTGACAGATAAAGCTAAGGATCTCACAGACTCATTCTGGGATTCTTTTCTGAAACATAAGCCAAGATCCTACCCAACCTTGCCTGAGTGGCAACAGTCAATTCCATCTCCCATTGCCACTGACATTTTTCTTTGGGGTCTAATCTGGGACCGTCTGAAGCTTTGCTGACTGGTGAAACTGGCCTTCTGGATCAAAACCAAGTAAGATAAAGGGACTAAGAAGCTAGTTGATGTTTTGACTCTTGGCCTCTAAGGTCAGCTAAAGCCCAGAGGACAACCAGCCTCTCTAGGAAGACGCTACCACTCCCGTTAATTGCCCAGTTTGTTAACCAAAGATGCCATAGACACCTAGAGGCTGGGTCTTAGCCATTACACATTCTCTACATACATACATGTTCCCTGGGGAAACAAATGTTTCTCAGTGCTTCCAAGGAAGGTCATTAGGCAGCAAGACCCTAAGTCATCCTGGAAGGTGGCACAATTTGTAGAGGAAAAAGCAAAGGAATCAAGAATCTCCTCCATCTAAGTCCCTAAAAGTAACTCCCAAGGAGCCTCACTGACCTGAAAAGTTGAAAACCAAAGGTAAATTTTGTTCACCTGTGTATTCTTAAATGCCCGACAGGAAAGCACAACAATATCCTCATAATGCATAATAATATAAAGCAAAGAGCAATTCCACTCCAGCATGTGTCTTATTTAGGTTTCTGTTAGTGTGGTAGACACCATGACCACAAGCGACATGGGAAGGAAAGGGTTTGTTTGGCTTATGCATCCTGGGTTCCAACCAATGACTGAGGGAAATCAGAGCAGGAACAGAAGCAGGAGTCATGGGGGAACACTGTTTCCTGGCTTACTCCCATAGCTTGCTTAGCCTGCTTTGTGATACAACCCAGAACCACCTGTCCACCTGTACAGGACCACTCGTAACGGGTTTCCTCCCCTTCCTCTCCCCCTCCCCCTTCCTATCTCCCTCCCCCTTCCTTTTCTCCCTCCCCCTCTCCCTTCCCCTCCCCCTCCCCCTCCCCCCACAGCAGTCATTAATCAAGAGAATGCTTAACAGATTCGCCCACATTCCATCTGAAGGAAGCGTTTTCTCAGCTGAGGCTCCTCTTCCCAGACATCTAGCTATGTCAAGTTGAACACCTAGCTGGGACATCATACCAATATAAAGTCTACTCGCCAGCAAATTGTCTTCAAGGAAAACAAAAGAGCTAACTAATCCTAGCATCCTCCATAATTTATAAAAATCATTCTTAGGACAAAAATTCTGAATTTTTTTACTTGCCTAGACCCAAACACTATTTGTATAATCAAAGCTGCCTTAGTTAGGGTTTTACTGCTAGGAACAGACACCGTGACCAAGGCAACTCTCATAAAGGACAACATTTAAGCGGGGCTGGCTTACAGGTACAGAGGTTCAGTTTATTATTATCAAGGCGGGAATATGCATCCAGGCAGGCATGGTACGGGAGTAGCTGAGAGTTCTACATCTTCATCTGAAGGCTGCTAACAGAATACTGACTTCCAGGCAGCTAGGAAGAGAGTTTTAAAGGCCACACCCACAATGACACACCCACTCCAACAGGGCCACACCTTCTAATAGTGCCACTCGCTGGGCCAAGCATATGCAAACCATCACCCTGCCTTACCAAGTCTAAGCTGGTTCCTTCCTTCCTTGGACCTCTGGTAACTGCTGTTCTGCCCCTTAGATTTTGTCCCCGTGTGTTCAACCTTCTTGCAAAACTTGTGTCTTCTAGGCCTCAACAGCCCCACACTAAATGATGATCCTACAATGTTTCTCTCCTTCCCAACTTAGGAGCTTTGCAGCACCTCCAACTCACCTCAGTAGGCCAGGCCATGAGGATTTATGGAGAGTGGATACTTGGATCTCTTTAGCCCCTAGAGATTAGGAGACAGAAATCTCCAGAGGATGGGGAAGGAGTAGGTTGGCTAATGTACTGGATGGTGGCGGGTGTCTTCAGAGAGCAAGGAGCCTCAGGTGAGAAAAGGCCTCCATGACATCCAACTGTAAGGCATTTTCTCAATTAGTGATCAAGGGGGAGGACCCAGCCCAAGGTGGGTGGTGCCATGACATCCCTGGACAGGTAGTCTTGAGTTCTATAAGAAGACAGACTAAGAAATCCATGTGAAGCGCCCTTCCATGACCCCTGCATCAGCTCCTGCCACCGGGTTCCTGCTCTGCCTGAGTGCCTGTCCCGACTTCCTCCAGCAATGGACTATGATCTGGAGATATAAACCAAATAAACCCTTTCCTCAACTTGCTTTTTGGTCCTGGTGGGTTTGTTGCAGCAGTAAAAACCCTAAGATAAACAGAGAAAATAAGAAGAAAAGTACCCAGTGGCTGGAGGCTGATGCAACATGGGACTGCATTACAGTAAGACAGCATGTGACCGCTCGAACAGTGAAGACACAGGAGCTCCAAGTCAGCTGGGACCAACATGACTGTGACAATGTTAACTGTCCTTTGTCCCACTGGCTTCTCTGCATCCTGAGTGGGGCCATTTGCCTGCTCATTCAGAAAACCCAGAGCAGGAACAGAAGCAGGAGTCATGGAGGAACACTGCCTCCTGGCTTACTCCCACAACTTGTTTAGCCTGCTTTGTGATACAACCCAGAACCACCCATCCAGGTACAGCACCACTCATCATGGGTTCCCTCCCCTCCCTTTCCCTCTCCCCCTCCCCAGGCTCATTCAGGTAGAGCACAGAGGAGGAGCAAACTCTAATCTGGGGAAACCCATTCTCGGCATTTCCCCATTTCTTCCTAGGTTAACTCATGAATGATCCTCCCCTTGGTTAAAATGAGTTCATAAAGTGGGCCATCCAAGACGCAGCTCACTTCTTGAAAGCACATGCCCGCTTCTTGCAGTTACTGTATGCTACCATTACTGTCTTAATAAAGTCTACATTTTTATTAGCTTAATCAGTTTCTTCTCCACTCAATACCGCCAGTCTTTTGGCAGGGAGGTAAGACAGCATCTTACTCTGTAGCTCACTCAGACTGGCTTAAAACTCACTGCGTAGCCTAGGCTGACTTCGAACTTGAAGCCATCCCCCTGCCTCAGCTTCCTACGTGTTGGGACTTCAGATGTGAGCCACTATCCCTGACAGAACCCCCACTCGGCAACAACAACAAAAACAGCTGGCAGAGCAGCTGTCCTCCAGGAAGTTTGTTCAGAAGCTAGTGGTATGGCTCCGTGGGTTTGGTCCCCGGCACGGCATGCTATGAAAGGATTTTTACTCGGGCTTGGCTTCTTTCAGTTGGCAGATTGGATGCCCCCAGTTTTCTTGTTTTTAAAGTAATAAAATAAGTAGCAATTTCTTTAAATTGGGGGGGGGGGCATGTCTTCTTGGTCTGCTATTCCTGTGAAGTTCTCTTCATCTCCGGGGGCCCAAGATGACGTCATGACTCCAACTTCAAGCCAGCCCGGAGCCGCAGGGAGGCTGGAGTCAAAAGCACACCCCAGAAAGTGACACTTCCACTTGCAGTATGAACCACCTGGTCAGAGGACCACATCTGCTTCTCGAGGAAGCTGGGAGTCTTCATGGCAAGGTGCCCGTTAGAAATGTAAAGCAACACAGTGAAATGGGGAGAGAGGTTGCGCATGGTGGTACACGCTGGGAGAACTGAAGCTGGAGGGTCCTGAGTTCAAGAACAGCCTGGGCTATACCGAGACGCCAAAAATAAAACTAACAGAAAAAAAAAAAATAACCAGGGGAGCAGATATTGAGACAGCAAGTGGTCTGTGCCCAGGATATAGTATATGTATAATCATCAACGTTAAAATCAGGGCAGGACCCACAGCCCAACACAGGGGTCCAACGATGAAGCTCATGCCGCACCTTGGCCTGGTCTCCTGCCACGTTGAAGATTTATGTTTGCCCTGTTGCTGTTGTTGCTAATTGATGTGTGGGCAGGGAGCAGCGGTACAGCCTGCAATGTTAGAAGCCGGCATGCTGCTCACATTTGTGAGTTCAGCACAAAAACTGAGGTTGGAGGGGAGGTTCCTGTAAGTTTGAGGCTTGCCTGGGCTACATGGTAAGCTTCAGGCCAGCTTGGGCTACGGTTTGAGACCCTGTCTCAAATAATGAAAAGGGAGAAGGAAAAGGAGGAGGGAGGGAGGGAGTTCGTCCCCTTCTGCTCACTTCTGAGCCCCTTGTTGGAACATTGGTGCTCAGAGGACATTGAAACTGCAGCACACTGCTCCAAGGGGAAACAAAACCTTTCTTTACAACAAACATGGTAATTCTAGGGGAAATCCCAAGGCTGCTGGGTTTATTTCTCTTGTGAGTTAAACTGAAAGCGCCAACCCTTGGTGAAGAAGATGGACCCTGCCGTGGCTGCGTTCTCTGTGTGGTATACTTCAGAGCCTCCCTCTCATCTGCATTGCTTCTCAGAGGATGAGAAGCCATCTTGAACAGCACCGGCAAATACCCACGCTCTCTAGGCCCAGAGTGAATGCTGGTTGCCATGGCGCTGCTTTTAATTGTTCCTGTGCTGACACATCTTGTCACACTGTCACATGCTGCTCCCCTGCACTGGGACCACATTTATCTCATCCTGCTGTTTGCTGACTGATGCTTCAGCTCTGCACCAGAAACCGTGCTCCATCACCCAAGGAGCAAGTGCGTGTGGACGCCACGCCCCCTGCCTCGCCCATCTATAAGGTACAAGGGTTGGAAACACCTGTACTGGGAGACTGGCGACCTAGATTTCTACTCCCAGTTCTCCACTGCATGCCTTTGGCAGAGGCTTTAATCTTTCTGTGCCTTGGGCGCCTCATCTGCGCCGTGGAAAAGACCGCGAGCTGTCTCCACAGTCTCTCCCTGATGTAATCACGCTCTGATCCCGAGTGCCCCTTCCCAGCAGCAGAGGCTCCACATCCGAATGCAAGTGAGGCAATTCCTGTAAGCTCTTGCACTACCCTCCCGGGCTGACTCTTTCTGAAACTCTCCTCGAGTACCTCGGGGCTGTGAGGGATTTGTTTTGTGTTAATTCCCTGGCAAGATGCCTCTTGCCAAGTGATCCCCACTGGTGTGCTCAAGGGACTGTGTTCTGCTCTGCTTGGGTCTTTATTTGCTTTGAAAATGCTTTCTTCTCACAGTCCCTGGTTAGTGCTTTGGCCTCTGAGTTAGCTCTCTACCTGACGAAGGCAAGATCTAAATTTGGAGGATGGCCTACGCGGGAAGCTGGTCTGATTTACAGGGTAGCGTCTTAGGGGAACAAGAGCTGGGAGAAGATGCCTCTGATACCTGTCTAGCCAGCATGCAGCTGGGCTCGCTGGCCAGAATACAAATGAGGTCATCTTTCCGTTCCTGCTTGCTTTGCCAGATCTCTGGTGTTCACATGCTGACTGCAGGAGCTGGGCTCCCACCTTCAAATTCTCCTTCCCACCCTCAGTTATTTCTGGAAATCCCCAGTTGGGGATTCATGTACAGCTACAAAACCAAAAGAATGGCCTGGAAACTCAGTTGACAAAGATAACAGAGTGTCTTGGAACAGATACCCTAATCTGGGGTTGAGGGGGAATCTTGGGACTCGATAACAATTCTTTGTTGTTGTTTTCGACTGTTTGCTTGTGTCTTTGAACAAGGTCTAACATGTTTCAGGCTGTCCTTGAATTCACTAGGTAGCCAAAGATGACCTTGAACATGTTCTTGCAAGAACCTCTAGAGGATTATAGGCATGTAGCACCATGCCTTGTTGTTTGCTATTCTGAGAATGGAAGCCAGGGTTTTGTGCCTGCTAGGTAAGCACTCTACCAACTTAGTCACATCCTCAGCCTGTACTACTTGGTTTTTGTTGTTGTTGTTGTTGTTGTTGTTGTTGTTGTTGTTGTTGTTTTTAATACAAGGTCTTATGTAGCCCAGGATAGCCTCAAACTCCTTCTCCCCCTGCTTCTGCTAGGGTTGTAGGCTTGTGACCACTCAGCTGATCATCCTGATGATATGAACTGCCCGTATCAGTTTGCCTGATAAGGAGCAAGGAAAACTCTGGCCAGACTTCAAGGAAGGCAAAACACTGGCTGGCTCTTGAAAACTGGATGCTGGGACAAATGATGCTGGTCTGAGGGAAGCAGGCATCTAGTGCCTTGCTCCTGGGTAACAGAGCTGTACAAATCAACCTCCAGTTGGACTGCTTGCTCATTCTGTTTAATGGCCAAAGCTATTATTATTGTTATTATTGTTATTATTATTATTATTATTTATTATCATCATTATTAAAGGCCAGATTCTGTAAGGTGATCAATCTGTTACATATGCCAATGACTCCCATTCAATAGAAAAGATAACTCCAAAGCCTGCAGCTGATTAGCCTCGAGGATAGCTATAAGACTTAAGCTATAAGCTGGCTAACTTATTTCAGAATGCCTTCCCTGTCTCTGAGACAGGCGCACATGGGGAATGGCTTAGCAATTTAAGATTCTATTTGGCATGGGCTATGCACACACCCCTCCTTGAACAATTCAGCAAGCAACGTGTTAGTGATGGAAGCCCCCCTCGTATGCGTCCCTAGTTCACCTGCTTTAAACAGTAGGAGTTAGTCACCCCCTTTAATAACTCCTTGAGAACAATCCAGTAACAAAAATGGGACAATCTGGCCCAGACTAGTTTCGGTACATATGTAAATAGGCAGATCGATGTCTTCAAAGTGAACTCTTAGGGATGTTCCTCCTCTACCACTGACGGCTAAACATAATTGGATATACATATTAAAACCTGATGCATTATGGGAAGTGATTTAGTCACAGTTCTGTCGCTGCGGAAAGACACCATGACCATGGCAACTCTTAAAAAGAAAAACATTTAGTTGGGGATGATTACAGTTTCAGAAGTTTAGTCTGTTACCATCGTGGCAGGGAACATGGTGGCGGGCAGGCAGACATGCTGGAGAAGGAACTGAGAGGTCTACATTCCGATCCACAGGCAGCTGGAAGAGAGAGACACTGGATCCAGGTTGGTCTTTTGAGACCTCAAAGTTCGCCCCCAGTGACACACTTTTCTAACCAGGCCATGCCTCCTAAGCCTTCTCAAGTCGTGTCACTGCCTGATGGCTAAGCATCCAAATAGATGAGCCTCTGGGGGCTCTTATTCAAACCACCACAGGAAGGGACACGCACAATAGAGGAAGTGGCTATATAACTAAATCTGTCAATCAAAACAATCACCCCAATGATGTCCCTTCACAAACAAACCATCTTGAACCCCGTAAAAAGAAGCCCCAAATAATAAGTGGGGACCTTGGGTGTCTTCACTCATGTTTCCTCTGTCAACCTCAACACTGAATTTCTGATCTGTTGTATTACAATGCTTTGAATTAAGTGCCCTCACTACTTTGCCATGTGAGTAAACTTTTATTTCATTCCTGAGGCCCAGGGCCTGGAAACACCTGGCCCAGACCCCAATCACCAGTAGCCACTCTACAGAGACTTCTGTCCTATGAAGTCTCATTGGACCAAGTTTATTGCCTCAATGGTTCCTCTTACTAAATGATTTAAATAAAATTTGGGGTACATGTTTTTAATACATTTCACATCAACCATGTTTTTTACTATTGAGAAATTATCCCTTGGTACTTATCCAAGTAATAATACTTATTGATCAACTGTTACAGCTGCCTAAGTCCATCCAAGCTTCTATAACAAAATACCATAGGCTGTGTTGGTTAAACAATAGAAAGTTTTTCACATTTCTGGAGACTGAGAAACCCCAAACCAGGAAAACATCAGGAAGAGCCTGCTTATGGTTCAGGGACAGCCTCACAAGTTTGAAGGGGCAGAGGAACTTTCTGGGTCTTCTCTTACAAGGGCACTAATCCTATTCATGAGGACCACACTGCCATGGTCTAGCTCAAACCCCTCAGTTCTCAGTGTTGTCGTGTTGGGGTTTGGCATTGTAACACCTCAGTGTGGGCCACAAACCTTCAGTCTGTAGCAATAGACAAGTCACTGTGTGTGCCCAGAAGCACAAGGACAAGACAGACAGGGCCTCTGCCCTCGTGAAGGAAGCAAGGACTGCAAGTTCACAAAGTGTAAATGATGATTAGGACTGTGTTACTGTCACAGAGGCTCATGAGGAGGAACTCTCAGAGCAGATGACATTAAGCTGAGGCAGAAAGAGGCAGGGAACACAGGATCCAAAAGAGGGAACAAGGAGCTGAGGACCAGAGGTCAGAGTTCACCAGAGTTCACCCAGGCAGGGTGAGGGTAGAGCTGAGCAAAAGAAAAATGGCAGACGAGCCCCAAGAGACAGAGGACCTGAAACTGAATGTCTTTCTCACTCCTGTAGAGCTAAGGAATCAAGAAGAGGATGTTCACCTGACAAACCCTGTGTGGTACAATATCCTGATTGTCCTAGTATGTCACATTACAGGGTTTTTATAAATCTTTCTTAAAGTTCACATATTACATATCATGGTACATCTCTCAAAAAACAAACAAACAAACAAAAAAACCTTGGGAAGTAGAGGGCAGAGAGACAGCTCCGTGCTTAAGAGTTAGGTTCTCAGCACACATGTAGACAGCTACAACCACCTGTAACTCCAGCTCCAGGGTATCCGGTGCCCTCTTCTGAATTCCCCTGGCAATTGCATACACACAGACACACACAGACACACACACAGACATACACACAGACACACAGACACACACACACACACACACACAAAGAGAGAGAGAGAGAGAGAGAGAGGGAGAGAGAGAGAGGGAGAGAGAGAGAGGGAGATATTTAGTGGGTTGCAGTTAAGAGCACTGACTGCTCTTCAGAGGTCCTGAGTTCAAATCTCTGCAACCACATGGTGGCTCACAACCATCTGTAATGGGATCTGGTGCCCTCTCCTGGTGTCTGAAGACAGTGACAGTGTACTTATATATAATAAATAAATAAATCTTTTTTTAAAAAAAGAAAGGAAGAAAAGAAAGAAAGGAAGAAAGGAAGGAAGGAAGGAAGGAAGGAAGGAAGGAAGGAAGAAAGATAGATATTTGGACCAGTAAAATGGCCTGGTACCCTGAGTTCAATCCCTGGAACCCACATGACAGAACAAAAGAACTAACTGTAAACATACAGCATGATGTGATAGTAGTTGCACACACATATGCCACCCAGCGTGTGTGTGTATGAGTGTGTGTGTGTGTGTGTGTGTGTGTGTGTGTGTGTGTGTGTGTGTGTAGATTATATATAAATTAAAAATAAAAGCTCGGCTTTCATGCAGTACTATTGATTACTAATCTCTGTTATTCAGGAGTCTCTGTTTCCCACTGTGCTATGTTCCTGTCTCAGGACACAGGCCAACACCCCACCAGGTGTCATTTGTGGCCTCCTTTCTTCAGCTTTCCTGACTTTTCTTGACCGTGACACCCTTAAACAGTGGTTGACATTTCAGACAATATCCTTTAAATTCGTCTGATGGTTAAAGTGAAGTTACAGCGTTAGGGAAAGACAGCAACAAGGATTTCCTCCCCTCCTTCCCCACCCTCCCCCCGACCCCGCGACCTCCTCTTTCTGCCTGTCTCTATCCTTATCTTTAACAAAGATATAACTTAAGACCTGGGCTGAGAATTGTCTTGTGATGCTCGTGGGAGGAGGAATTTTGTGATCCTCCAGAGAAAAGGGAAGACGCTGAACCTGAGAAGGGGGAGAGGGTGTGTGCTGTTCTGAAGCGAAGGGACCAGGTGGCTGTGAGCAGGTGACCTGAAAGCCGGTCTTCAAATCTCACAGAGCTCAGATCGAGTGGGAGACTCTTTCCTGCAACATCTTGGTGTCCTGCCAAGTCATGACGAGCTAAGGCTTTGCTGGATGTCAACTTTTTCTCACAGGCAGTTTGAATAGCATGAAACTCTACTGTGGGGCTGTTTTTCCTCCTCAGGGTGAAGGCATGGTCATGTGAGATGAACTAGGAATTGATTCCAAGACAGACAGAAAGCAAAAAGGAGATTTTAGCCTCAGACTGGTATTCCTAGCTAAAGAAAAAGGATACTGAGGGACGTAGTCTGGGTGTGGTAGCCCTTTGGTGTCCTCCAGGCCAAGGGCTGAGGCAAGAGGACTGCTTGAGCCCAGAGTTTGAGGTTAGCCTAGGCAGCAGAACAAAATCCTGTCTCTAAAAAGAAAAGTAAGAAGAGGCTGAGGGAAGGGAGACGTAGATGGAGGGGAAGACCAAGGGAGGAAACGACAGGCAAGCAAGCCAGGCTCGGCTGGGACTCTTAATCCCAGCACTCAGGAGTTAAGACAGGAGAATTGCCTCAAGTTCAATGCCACCCCTAGGCTATATAACAGAACCCTGTATCAAGAAAGAAACAAGGAGAGAGAGAGAGAGAGAGAGAGAGAGAGAGAGAGAGAGAGAGAGAGACAGAGAGAGAGAGAGAGAGAGAGAGACAGAGACAGAGAGACAGAGACAGAGACAGAGAGAGACAGAGACAGAGAGAGACAGAGACAGAGAGAGAGGAAGAAGAAGGAGGAGGAAGAAGAGAGGAGGAGGAGGAGGAGGAGGAGGAGGAGGAGGAGGAAGAAGAAGAAGAAGAAGAAGAAGAAGAAGAAGAAGAAGAAGAAGAAGAAGAAGAAGAAGAAGAAGAAGAAGAAGGAAGAAGGAGGAGGAGGAGGGGAGGAAGGAGGGAGGGAGAGAAAGAGGGAAGAAAGGAGTAAAGGGGAGGACGGAAGGAGGGAGAAGGCATTTGTCAAACTTGAGTGGTGGGATTGCTTGGAGAACAGGATAAACAGAATAGTAAGAACAGAGTTACAATGACACAGGGTCGGAGAATGAAGGACTTCTTGTTGAACTTAGGTGGACTGTGCACACTGTTATGGGACTTTAGATCTGACAAATAGAGAGAAATCAGCAGTTGACTTTTTCTGAACCTTCATCCAAAACCCAACCACATCCCAGTATGTTGAAAGGTTAAGTCACAGCTTTCAAGAAACCCGCAGGCCAGTGAGTCGGTGGGATGCCTCATGGTCTTCATCAGTGCAAACAAAATCCCTTACCACTTGTTAGAAAGTGTAGCTGGGCAGAAGCGGCAGGCCTATAATCCCACCCGGCTGAAAAATGAGGATCAGAACGAGCTCAAAGCCTGCCTGGGCAATACACAAGACTCTTGTCTCAAAATAAAAAGTTTAAAAAAAAAAAAAAGGCAGGGGGAGTGGTCTGTAAACTGTGCTTGCCTTGTTAAACACAGAAAGAAAATGGATCTGTGTGCTGATGACCTCATCTTGCTGCCACTGTGCTGTATATGTGGCATAATATACCTGTCGGTTCTGTTCTGTTGAAAGGCATGACTGTGGCCAAAACCCTTCTCGTTATTCTAGCAGTGGAGTTACAACCGTCACCGGCTCATTAGGACAGTGGTTCTCAACCTGTGGGTCTCGACCCCCTGGAGTAGAATGACCCTTTCACAGGGGTCACCTCAGACCATGAGAAGACACAGTTATTTACATTCCAATTCATAACAGTAGCAAAATTACGGTTAGGAGGTAGCAACGGAAATAATTTTATGGTGGGGGTTACCACAACACGAGGAAGTATATTAAAGGGTCAAAGCATGGGGGGAGGCTGTGTGTGAGAAGCATTGATCTAGAGCTTCCTCCTCCCCCTTTACAGTGGCTTTGCTACCCCCTGCTATTAGTTATTGATACCGTCCCCACCCTTCTGCCCACCTAACGCTCTATTCACCGCGCGTGCGTGAGTGTGTGCCTGTGCCTGTGCCTGTGCATATGCGTGTGTATGTGGGCATGTGGGTGTGTGCGTGTGGTGCAGATGTGAGTATACATGAAGGACAATTTGGGCATGGGGATGATATTGGAGTGACAGCCTTAATCATGTCTGTTGGCATCAGAAGCTGTTTACAGTCTCCGAATCCATAAATGACGTCACCCCTAGGCAACAAGAGCCCTTCTCTGTCTGTTGCCATGGCAACCACCACACACCTGTGAGTCTCACCAGCACACACTGGTGCATGTAATAATGTCATAACCTGAATAAAAGGCAGAGACCCCCAACCCCCTCAGCCCTTCTTCCCTCTTCTTCCTTTTCTCTTCCCCACTTCACGGCAATAAACCTCTTCTTGTGGGATTGTAGTGGCCTGTGTGTGATCTGTCCGGATATGAGCCACTTTCTCTTTTAAGATTTATTTATTTTATGTATATGAGTACACTGTAGCTGTCTTCATGCACATTAGAAGAGGGCATCAGATCCCATTACAGATGGTTGTGAGCCACCATGTGGTTGCTGGAATTTGAACTCAGGACCTCTGGAAGAACAGCCAGTGCTCTTAACCGCTGAGCCATCTCTCCAGCCCCACGAGCCACTTTCTAACACAACAATGCCCCCATCTTATTTGGGGGGAGAGGGTAGTGTTGTTTGATTGGTTGGTTAATTGGTTTTTGTAGTTATTTCAAACAGTCTTGGAATGTAGCCTGGCTGGCCTGGAAGTTTCTGTATAGGCTAGGTGGGCCTCAGACTAACAGACATTCTCCTGCCCCTCCCTCTCATGAGCTGGGGTTAAAGGAGTGGACTGCTATAGCCGGCTTCACTTTATATGTTAAGATGGGGCTCTGTCACCAGTGGAAGGAGAAGCCCTGGGTCCTGCTAAGACTGAACCCCCAGTGAACTAGACTGTCGGGGGAGGCGGCAATGGGGAGGGTGGGGAGGGAACACCCATAAGGAAGGGGGGAGGAAGGGGATGTTTGCCAAATGTACATAAGAAATACTCAAGTTAATAAAAAAAAAAAAAAAAAAAAAAAAAAAAAAAAAAAAAAAAAAAATGGGGCTCTGTCTAGTTTGCTCTTCAGTTGCTACTACAAAACATTCTGACCAACAGAGCTTGGGAAGGAAAGGAAAGGAAGACTTGGCTTGCCCTTCAGGTCACAGGCTATCACTGGGGGCCTCAAGGGAGAAAGCTGGAGGAGGAACGGAAGAGGAGGCCATGGAGGAATGCTGCTACTGGCTTCCTGAGCTGGCTTCCTCAAGAAACACAGGGCCACCCGATCAAGGATGACCCTGCCCTCATCGATCTACCCCAGCCCCTTTCAGTCAACAGTCAGGAAAATACCCCACAGACATCCTCCAGGCCAATCTGATGGTGGCAACCCTCCAACTGAGTCTCCTTCAGATCACTCTGGGTTATGTCAGCCCTGGAAATTACAAACGACTCTTTCTCTTTGTTTGCTTGTTTGCACCACAGTCTCCATCGCAGGAAGTCCTCAAGCTCACTGTGCAAGTTAGGATAGCATTAACTTCTGCTTTTCCTGCCTCTACCTCTGGGATATTGGAATTACAGGCATGAACCACCACACTCAGAATTATGCAGGGCTAGGGCTTGAATCCAGAGCTTTCTGCATCCTACGCTGGTACCCTACCAACTGAGCTTCATCAACAAAACTCTATCTCCCTCTCAGCCAGCAAAATCTGCTCCTCCTTTTGTGTGCCTCCAGTCACTTATGGGAACAGCCAGGCACCGCATCCCCCAAACCAGAAAATTTAGTCATTGTTAACAAAGAGCTTCTCTGCTTCCCACATCTGATCTACTGTCAAAGCTGAATCCATCTTAAAATTCGGTTTCTCTCCCTCCGCCAGAAACACTCTACGCCTCTGCCTTTTCATCTGTCGGAGGCTACTACTCCTTTGACGTCCCTGCCATTCTCTGGGGTCATTTATAACAGTAACCCCTCTGCTAAACAGCAAGAAGAATTAGATGCCTGAGGGTGCTAGCTGGTCTTTGCCCATGTGTAAAAGTCAGTGTATCACTCACCGCAAGAAGTGAACGATATTCTGACCGGTTTGAGAGTTTAGTATATTTAGTCCCCAATAAAACTCAGGGTGCTTGATGTTAGGTAAACTTGAGCCTTCTTCCTTCCCTCTGAACCTACAGCTAAAAGAGAGTGGGCGTGGCTGCATCCTCCTGCTCCTCCGGCAACCTGTCTCTGCCACGCCCTACTTTCTGTGATTCCTGACCGTTATGGATATCTATTAAACAATTTAAGACGGCAGGTCCCTCTTCGTTATTTGGACGTGCTGACCAGGAACTTCCATGACTGCTCTTCATCCCATGCAGGAGATGGGTATGGCTTCTGGTTCTCTGGCCACAACCACCTTTCTCACCCTAGAGAGGAAGGGCCATTTCCAGCACTCTATCTGTTGGATCTCATCAAACGCACAGGTAATCTGCCTGGGTAGGATCTCCCTATGAATCAAGACTCCCTTTACACTTGGTCTCAGGAAACAAGAACATTAGTGCAGATATGAGCAAAGCACCTCCCCACCTTTTAAAAAAAGACGATTCTAATAAGATACACTCAAATGTCACCTAATGACAGGGTTCTAGAAAATGCACTGACAGGCACTTTCGTCACTGTTTGAGTATCAGAACACATATACACAAACCAGGATGGAAATACTATCATTAGGTAATATGATCTTTTAAAATTTATTTGTGGGGGTTGGGGATTTAGCTCAGCGGTAGAGCACTTGCCTAGCAAGCACAAGGCCCTGGGTTCGGTCCCCAGCTCCGAAAAAAAGAAAAAAGAAAAAAGAAAAAAAAAATTATTTGTGTGTCTGTGCATGCACGCACCTGATTCCACCATATAGGTCCCTAGGATCAAATTCATATTGCCAGTTTTATGAGACAAGCTGCTTTACCAACTGAGCCATGTTCCCATCCCTAGGTTACGTAATCTTAAGGGACCACTGTTAGACTATGTGACCCACGATTACCTGACACATTATGCAACACATAACACATAATGAATGCCTCATAAAGTTTGCCTTTTAATATGAACACACCAGGGGACTGGAGAGATAGCTCATCGATTAAAAGCTCTGACAGCTCTTCCAGAGGACCCAGGTTTGATTCCCAGCACCCACATGGCAGCTCACAACCATCTGTAACTCCAGTGCCAGGGGATCTGACACCCTCCTCTGGCCTCTGCATGCACACGGCGCACAGGCATGCATTCAGACAAACACTCATGCACATAAAATACTAAGAAGTAAAGTCTCAAAAAAAACTTATAAGTATACATGTCAGTGGGCTTTAAGATATCCATACACACCTGTACAATCATCCCCTCCCTAAACATTTGCTTCATCCCCAGAAGAAACTGTGTATCTGTTAGCAAGCAGTCATTCCGGCCTCTCCCCCTCCCCCTGCCTCTGGAAAACACTTACCTGCTTTCCCTCCCATGATGTTTTAATCCTGAAAAATTAATACAAACGGATCCTAACAATCCAAACAGGCTGAGTCTCCCTCCTTCTGTGTCGCATCTCCCCTCAGTGATAGGACTTCTATCTAGTACTGAGCTGGTGAGGGACTTTTATATCTGGTTTCTTTCAGTTCATCTGCTGTTTACTGGGTTTGTCCTCACTGTAGCACAGAGTGGTACCTCAAGGCTGTTTGGATACATTGTATTTTGTTTACCATCAGCTGATGGACAGAACTGATTGCAGCCTTGTGTCAGCTATTCTCAGTAATGCTGTCAGGAACATTCACCTGTAAGTCTTTGTTTGGACATGTGTTTTCAGTTCTGCTGGGTATATACCTAGGAATCTTACGCTGGTGACTGGGTTAAGCATTTCTGAGGAACTGCCAACCCATGTTTGCAAGTGTTTGTATATTTACACGTATATTTCCTTCAACAATGTGAGAGGATTTTACTTTTCCACCTTTCACCATTGATTATCATTTTTATTTTTTTTAAATCCTTCTCGGCATGGAGTAATATCCTCTTTTGAGTATAGTTCCCTGATCAATAATGATGTTGGGTGGTTTTCCAGGTACTTATTAACAAGTTGTGTAGTTTCTCTAGAGAAATTGTATTCAGTTCCTTGCTTTAGTTTTTTGTTTGTTTGTTTTGGTTTGGTTTGGTTTGGTTTGGTTTTTTGAGAGAGAGTCTTGTGGTGACTTCATTCACCCAAGTGCTAAGGATTTCTGGTGTGGGCCACCACGGTCAGACAGCCAGTGGGAGTATCTAATGGCTGAGGCTGTTGATTGCAGCTCTGTGCTAATACAGAACCTATTATGTAGAGAGCCCGGTTAAACTCTGCTTTTCACCTGGTAGCCATTAGACACACCCCAGCCACTGTAGGGCTCTTCTGCTATCACAGATCCAGGATTCTCACTTCCTGAAAAGTATATGTCTCCTCCTGTTCTCACATTCCAATACACAATTCCCAGGATAAATGGTCCCTACAGTACTGAAAGCCAAAAACGAGGTTCAGAAAACACCAGTGTACACCATGTAGGTCTTGGCTGCATGAATTTGGTGTCCTTCCAATCTGGTGAACTGAGGGGTTGTGACTACCATGGTGTCACATCAGGCCCCTGTTCCCCAAAGCGGAAGCTTTGGCTGGCTTTAGTTAGTCTTACTGTGGTGTGTCCGGCTGCCTGTCTTTATTTCTATAGCCAGCGCGGAATGGAAATGCAGGCAGAACTTCGTTCACATGACCACGATTTCCCTGCTTTTTGGTCTCAGAACCTTTTGATGCTCACTGTGTGTGTGTGTGTGTTAAACTTGCTGATACTATATTCAAACCTAACATTGAATCGCTTTGCAAATATTTCTTAATTCCTTCTAAATGGAATTGAAAGAGCAGTGACCTCTTACATGTTAACATGGATGGCATTTTAGTGAAAATACTTTTTTCAAAACAAAACATAAGAGTGACATTGTTTTCGATCTTAACGAATCTTATATCGATTGGACGATGAGAAAGCTGGCTTCTCATGTCAGCTCCTCACTGGATCCGTTTCATTTACTGTTTTGTTTGAATTAGGTGAAGTAAATCTAACTTCCCACAGATACGCAATTGAGAAGGGAAAAAACATATTCAAGTTTTTGGGTTTTTTATAGAGCTGGGTAGCCTGGGGCGCTCCACTAAAGCTAGGTAAGCACATTTTCCCCAAAGTTCTGTTAAAATGAAAACTCTAGCACTCTTTAAAGATTTTAGTTTTAATGATGTGTCTGTATGCACACCTCTGGGTGTGTCTGTGCACGAGCGCAGTGCATGCGAAGGCCAGAAGAGGGTATAGTGTCTCCTGGGTCCGGGATGGCAGGCAGTTGTGAGCTGCCCTGCATGGGAGCTGGAAACTAAACCTGGATTTTCTGCAAGAGCAGGAACGCTCTTAATCACTGAGCCAACTCTTGGGCCTGAAGTCAAGCATTTTCATGGACATTTTTGTTACATTAAAATTCACTACATTTTGTGCCTTGTTTGTTTTATTATTTAGACCCTGTGTGCACCTCCTCCTCCCCCCATCTCCCAGCTCCTCATCCCATCTAAGCCCTTCTGAGCCTAAAATTGGACCTGTCATTTTCCTTATATATTCCTTTACCTTCCCCACCCCTCTCTAAACCTTCTTTCTTCCCTCGGCCCTGACCTCTGTCTACAGTTCCTCACACCCACGTCTATGCTCCTTCCTGAGGCAGAAAAATCTCAGATTACACTTCAGATTTTTAAAAATTTTTCATACAATGTATTTTGATCTTTTCCTTCCCTGCCTCTTCCCAGAAACACCTCAGTTCCCTACCCTCCCAACTTCATGTTCATGTTCTCTGTCTCTCTCTGTCTCTGTCTTTGTCTCTGCCTCTCTGTCTCTCTCTGTCTCTCTGTCTCTCTCTGTCTCTCTCTGTCTCTCTCTGTCTGTCTCTCTCAAAAAAAAAAACCAAAAACAAAGTAAACATCAAAAAGACAAAAAAAACAAAAAAAACAAAAAAACTACCAAAACAAAACATAGCAATACAATGACTCCTAATGTCACAGTGCTACACCCACACTCGACCCTGGTCAGAGAAGCCTCTTCTTGCAGAAGATGGCAATTAACACAGAGATCCACACTGGACATGTCACTGGAGAGTGAGAGACTCTGGAGCCTCAGCCCTAACGGATGCCATCATCGAACCCCTCCACTCAAGGCTCAGGGATGTATGCGGAAGAAGAGGCGAGGCAGAAAGACTGTAGGAGCCAGGAGCGGTAGGCGGCTGCAAGGGAATAAGAGCCTTGCAGACACTACATGGCTGATGCACACATGAACTCACAGACAGCATGCACACGACCCGCACAAGTGCAAGGCAGAAGAAATCCCAGCAGAACAGAGAAGAGGAAATGGGCACAAAATCCTACCCAAAATCAAGAAGCCAGTTCAGAAGTCTAAGGATTGAAGTAGTCCAAGGTTTTCTCCTTTACTTTTTTTGTTTGAAGTAGAGGATAAAGCAGGGTCTCCTAGAACCTACCCTCGCCTTACCGTCTATGTGATCAAGCCTAGTCTTGAGCTCCCTGATCCTCCTGCCTCAGACTCAGAGTACTGAGATCACATGTGTGTCACCCAGGTCAGCTGGGATATTCAGATGTTTTATTGATCTCATGGAGATCAATGCTTTCCATTGTAAGAGAATCAGGTTCCTCCTGACATGTTTCATATTTCATATCTTGGCTCAAGTGAACCCACACTGGCACTGGGTCAGCATACCAAACTCTACCAACTCATACCAACACCTACCAAGAGACTCCAAACTGTAATGCCATTAGGCTGTTGCCCATATCATTTCCTCTGGACGAGTCATCATCCTTCCGATCACAGAAGCCCCAGAATGTTTGGGGTTCATGCGCAGCAAGGCTCCAACACCCTTTCCCTAGCATCAGCTTTGACCCATATGTCCCCTTCTCCAAAAACTGTTCCTTGACTTCACCACAGGGAGAATTCATAGTTTTCCCTTTCTCTGGTCCAACACAGTTATTTATAAATGAAATAAACCCTCGGCATTCATAATTCAACACTCCTCCTTTAGCCAACTTAAAATCACTCTAGCAACCGTTGTGCCAGGAAGCGTTGGTGAACCCCAAAGACCACCAAGGAGCCAGCTCTGATGTAATCACATCAGGGTCTCTTTATTACAAGCTCAGGCTTGGGCTCTCCTCCAAGCTAACAGCGACACAGCAGGACAGGAAGGGAAGGTGGAGCAGCCTCAAACCCTCAGCAGGACAAGTTCTTATAGGAAAATAGGAACAGTGTGGGGGTATCTGGTCTGGCAACCATCAATAGAATGACTATAAGCCAACAGGGTGCTCAAACTCACTTCAGTGTCTGAAAGCACATCTGAAACAATCTGACTGATCTTTGATTGACTGTTGTTAGGGAGTAGCTAGGGAGTAACTCTGGGGTATGGGCCAAGGAACAGTCATGGGGTCCTTCCTAGTACGTGGGTGCAACTTGAGTTCAGCTGCAGGTGAAGTTCTAAGGCTTTTTTTTTTTCTCTTTAAAATGGAGGCCAGTTCCAAGATGGAGTAGGTTTGGCCTCTCACAAAAAGCCTACAAAGTGCCATCATTTGACCAAAACAAAAGTGAGAACTGTTCTTTGAAAAGGAAGGGGAAAAAAATGAGTCACTTCCCACTGGAAGCCTCTCAGGACTCCAGACACACAGGTGCAGATCGAGCACCTTCTGACTAGGTTTGGCTCTAACAACATTTATTCAGGGGACAGGACATGTAGCTCAGTGGTAGACCGTTTGCCTGGTATGTGTGAGGCCCACAGAAACCCTTGTATTCTGTGTGAGGTCCTAATTCAATCTCCAACAGTTAACACTGGGGGAACAAAGTAGAAGCAAAGAACCTGAGAACCTGAAGATGTTGGCTTTAAGGTTTGCATAGCTCTTCAACAATGTCAGGAAATCCAATCAATGCTGTGAGCAGACTACGTCAAAAACAGGTGCATATATTGATGTTGTTCCAATGTCAGAATTCATTGAATAACAATGCTCTCATGGGCTACATCGGTTTCTTGGCAGCAATTTGCAAAGTAATCCCAACCTCCTTGATATCTGGCCAAGGCAAACACATGTTCTCTAAGTCCGACTTTAACTGTTAATATTAACTTCTACATCACTCATTGCACATTATGCAATAATATATGCATATTTATCAATCAAATATATAGATAGGTGTGTGTGTCTGTGTGTGTATATCTGTGTGTGTGTCTGTGTGTGTCTGTGTGTATGTGTCTGTGTCTGTGTGTGTGCGTGTGTGTGTGTGAGTGTGTGTCTGTGTGTCTGTGTATGAGTGTGTGTGTGTGTGTATGTGTGTCTATGTGTCTGTGTGTGTGTGTATGAGTGTGTGTCTTTGTGTGTGTGTCTTTGTGTGTGTGTCTGTGTGTGTGTGTCTGTGAGTGTGTTTGTGTGTGTCTGTGTGTGTTTGTCTGTGTGTGTCTGTGTGTGTGTGTCTGTGAGTGTGTGTGTCTGTGTGTGTCTGTGTGTGTTTGTCTGTGTGTGTCTGTGTGTGTGTGTCTGTGAGTGTGTTTGCCTGTGTGTGTCTGTGTGTGTTTGTCTGTGTGTGTGTGCGTGTGTGTGTGTGCCTGCATGAGTGTGTTTAAAGAATTTCCATACAGAGTGAGAGAGTTCATCTAAAACAGTGTTTCTCAACCTGTGGGTTGCGACCCCCTCAGATGTCAAGCAACCTTTTCACAGAGGTCATACATCTGATAATCCTGCATAACAGATATTTACATTTCTATTCCTAACAGCAGTAGACATAAAAACAATTTTACGGTTGGAGGTCACCACAACACAAGGAACTAGCCATATTAAAGGTTCACAATATTAGGAAGGTTCAGAGCCTGAGAGGTAGGAGTCAGGGGCTGGCTAAAGAGTCTCTGTTGGAGGTCAGATAACTAACCTCACTGAAGGTCTGCTGTGAAGTTAGAGTTGAGAGGAGCTCAAAGAGAGCTGCTGAAGCACCGGCCAGACTGTGGAAGCTGCAGAATCTGAAGGCAAGATGGGCTCCGAGGAGCAAACAGACTGACGGCAGATCCAGATGCTCAAACAGGCAGGCAGGCAGTAGCAATCTCAGCAACGGGGACTGTGACAGTGGGGAGGCCTCTGCCTGCAGGTTCCTGGATGTGCAAACCCTCCCTCGGTCAGATGACAGGTCTGTGGGGCTACCCTGCCACGAAAGTGCTAAGTGTCTGCTTCTCTCCTGCATCCGGGTGAGAGAGTGTGGTCCTCTCCTCAGTCTGCTGTGTCCTGGAAGTTATTGAGCCTGGAAAGTTTCCGGTTTAGGGTGCGAGGTGGGGTTGTTTGTTTGTTTGTATGATTTCTGCATTCCTGAGTGCTCCTTTAGTCCCAGTGTACCTTGATAAACTTACAGTGTGCTGTCCTTTCTGTTATAACCATCTTGCCAGGCAGGTACCGATGTTTATATGCCAACCAAGGGCAGAGTTGACTTCTGCATTTGCTCCCAAATAGTCAAGTTCTGCTTGTAAAATGGAGTCCCTCCCAGCAAAGTACAGCCTGGAAAGTTTCTGGTTTTGTTTGTTTGTTTTTGTTTTGGGGGTTGTTTGTTTGAGATTTATTTATTTACTATATACATAGTGTTCTGCCTGCATGTCAGAAGAGGGCACCAGATCTCACAAATTGTTGAGAGCCCCCATGTGGTTGCTGGGATTTGAACTCAGGACCTCTAGAAGAGCAGTCAGTGCTCTCAACCTCTGAGCCATCTCTTCAGGCCAAAAGTTTTACATTTTATGCAACATTCTATGGAGTAACTTGGGGCAGGGTGAAGCCTGATATCAACAGTCAGGGATTGTTGGATTCTTGGCAAGTCCACATGGGCACATGCTGTGTCAAAAGGCAAACAGCACCTCCTCACCTAACCTCCATTCCACAGGGCATCAACATAAAGGCCTCCCCACACCAAATTTTAGCAGGTAGAAATGTCTTCCTGGAATTCTCCAGTGCCTTTCGCTTTCTTTTTATCACCCAGAACTTGGATGTGTTCTTTCACTAAACCACACATCACCCATCTGAGTCTGAGGGCCAGGGGCTCCCAGGCCAGAGGTGCATCACATAATTTACACATATCCTTCTGTCTACTCTAAATTATCTCTAGCTAATTAAAATCTTGGGTACAATGTAAATGTTATACCAATGGTTATTATGTTGTGTTCTTAAGGAAATAATAATAACAATAAGGAAAACAAATCCGAACATGTTAAGTACAGGTGCAACTTTTAGAAGTCAATTCATTGGGGTTGGGGATTTAGCTCAGTGGTAGAGCGCTTGCCTAGCAAGCGCAAGGCCCTGGGTTCGGTCCCCAGCTCCAAAAAGAAGAAAAGAAAAAAAAAAAAAAAGAAGTCAATTCCTTTAAGCCCTGGTTGGTTTAATCCATGGTTGATGGTGGTGAGATCTAGCATAGGAATAACTTGCAACCTAAGGCACCACTTGGCTTGGGCAGTAAACATACCCTTAGCAACCTGTTGGCAACCTGAACCTACACCTGTATGTCTGCTTTAAACAATAAAAGTAAATCATTCCCCTTACAACCTTGTCACAATGTCCTGACCCAACCCATCCCAACATGGCCATATCAGGGGTTGGAAAACAGCAGGCAATCCGGCTAGCACTGGTTTGGGATACACACACAGTTAAGGCAATGTGATGGTTTGTATACACTTGCCCCAGGGCGGATGGCACTATTAGAAGGTGTGGCCCTGTTGGAGTGTTGTGACTGTGTGCATGTGGGCTTAAGACCCTCATTCTAGCTGCCTGGAAGTCAGTCTTCCACTAGCAGCCTTCAGATGAAGATGTAGAACTCTCAGCTCCTCCTGCACCATGCCTGCCTGAACAGTGCTATGCTCCTGCCTTGATGATGATGGACAGAACCTTAAACCTGTAAGCCAGCCCCAATTAAATGTTGTCCTTATGAGTTGCCTTGGGTGCTCGCTTCGGCAGCACATATACTAAAATTGGAACGATACAGGGAAGATTAGCACAGTCCCTGCGCAAGGATGGCACACAAATTCGTGAAGGGTTCCATATTTTTGAGAATAGCCTTGTTGGGGCAGCAGTGGAAGGGGAAGCCTTGGTCCTGCCAAGGTTGGACCCCCAGTGCATATGGGGGGGGGGAGTAAGGAGGATGTATAGGGGGAATACCTGTATGGGAGAGGGGGAGGGAGGGAATGGGAGCTTATGGACAGGAAACTGGGAAGGGGAATAACATTTGAAATGTAAGTAAAAGTAAAGAAATATATCTAATAAAAAAAATTTTTTTAAAATGAGTTGCCTTGGTCATGGTGTCTGCTCACAGCAGTAAAACCCTAACCAAGACAGGCACATCATGTCCTTTGTATGAACTTTTAAGGAAACTTCCTTATTTACCAACTTATGCCCATATGTCACCAGGCATTCATACGATTAAAATCAAATGTTCCCCAGGAAAGGGCAAAGAGCAAAGAGCAAGGGCTTACATAACCCAAGCCTGTCAAAGAACCACCTGGGATATACCCTTCAGTAGCAAAGCTCCACTGCCTCCTAGACCCTGTAAAGGAAGGACAACCTGAGGCTCTCACCTATTTTATCTACTCATCTATCTATCATCTATCTATCTATCTATCTATCTATCTATCTATATCTATCTATCTATCTATCTATCTATCTATCTATCTATCTATCGTGGGTGGAGAATCAGTTCTCTCCCTCTACCATATAGTTCTGGGGATTCAACTCAGGTTGTCAGGCTTAGTCACAAGTGCCTTTCCCTACTGAATCTGAGACATCTTGCTGCCACTTTAATAATAAAAAGGTTATGTGTGTGTGTGTGTGTGTGTGTGTGTGTGTGTGCGTGTGCGCGAGCGCGTGCATGTGCCTGTGCACACTCGCACTTGTGCTGCAGCACGTGTGTGGAGATCCATGAATACCATTGGAGAGCCGGTCCTTATCTTCCCCGGCGGGATCTAGGGTTCAAATGCACGTTGCAGGCTGGTGCAGCAAGTGCCTTTACCTACTAAGCTGCTAAGCCGTGAACTCAGCTCCTCTGAGGATTCATCTCAAGGAGCCCTCTGTTCTCTTTGACAGTGGATTTGATCTGTATACTGCTATGCGTGTGAGACTCTTCAAGTCTTTGATTTTATGTCAAGGATCTGTAAACACTTGGTCCAGACAGCATCCTCCCAGTAACAAACACTGGGCTATGGCTGCTCTAGGTGGTGAGTACGATAATTACGCTTCATCGGGTATCCTCAGGCCAGCAGGATCCCCATTGCTCTGGAACTTACTAGAAACGCAGATTCAGAGGCCTTACCTGGAGTTACTGAACCAAATCCTCTGGGACGGAGTTCAGAATTCTGGGTCTCAACAAGCCCAGAATGTTGAGTCGCTGGCTTAAAACTCACAGTTCATCCCAATCCTGCTGGGGCATCGGGCCTCCCGGGATGAACAAAGCTAAAGAAAGGACAATGCTGTCGATGGACCACATTCCTGCACTACTGTATCTCCATACGTGTACACTGCTTGCGCTGCTCACCCTTTGGTTTTCTTGCCCACTCCTAACCCAGAGCCATGCTTCCCGAGGACATGAGTGTTTGCTTTCCATTCCAGTCTCCATCCCCAGCACAACAGAAGCCATCAAACAACCCTTGCTGGCCAAGGATAAAACAGTAAAGTGGCCTCTCCTTTCTAATTGTCCATTCCCTTAACAGCTGCTTCCTGCTGCTTCCCATTCAAGGAGCATTGTCACAGTGGCTCCTGTGTGGGAGCCAAGAGCTGTCTCTTCCAGGGAGTCTGGGAACAATCGTCCCTTTGCATACAGGACAAGTGGGGGCCCTGGCTTCTTGAATGCAGTCGAACCTTCTTGCGCATTCAATTTTTTGTTCAGGCTGTCCTCAGAGAACACAGCTACACAATAGCACAGAACTGAACATGGTGATTACTAAGCTGAGTTCTTGCTGCCAGCTCCTGGCTGGAGCTCTCTCACAGGCAGTCGTACACAGGGAGTCAAACGTGATCTGGAAATAAGC